>NW_015161428.1:149788-194583 GCF_001447785.1 Gekko japonicus
GGCGGCGGCCAGGAATATCACCAAGGGAAAACCGTGGGTCTGCCACTGAAGGGTGGAGTCAGCCAAAATCGCCTCTCCCCCCCCTCGTGCTGTTGGAAAATTACCTACCCGATGGAGTTTTGGGAGCACCAAGGAGGGTTTGGAAGAGGATGCGCACACTCATCCTAGTTCCACGCCTAGCCAGACAAATGTTTGCATTACTCCCAAACAATGCTCCCTCTAAGCTGTGTTGTGAGCAAAAATTCTACTTTGTGAGCTACTGGGCATTCAAGTTGCGAGCGAGGGATTGGGCTGCTGCATAAATCGGTTTGCTCTGGAGCCCTCCTTCCAGAGCTAAGGCAAAAATGTCTGAGCCAGAGGCTAAAATACTGTGAGCTAGCTCACACTAACTCAGCTTAGAGGGAACACTGCTCCCCAAACACACCAAACCTCTTCGAACCAGATGGGACAAGAGATTGTGTGTGCACCACGGGAGGCAAAGCTTCTCTCAAACCACTTCTGTCAACTTCTGTTTGGAATCAACACCTGATTCCACCCTCTTCCTAGGCCCCATCCAAGGTAAGAGAGCCACCCTGAAAGGTTTTATTTCCTCCCAAAAGCAACACAGGCGGTGGCTCAAGTGGTTAAGACACTGAACTGCAGGCTGTGGAAGGTCGGTAGTTCAGCAGTTCGAGACCCAAGTAGTGCCGCATGACGGAGTGAGCTCCCATCTCTAGTTCCAGCTCCTGCCAACCTAGCAGTTCGAAAGCAAGAAATTGCAAGTAGATAAATAGGTACCACTTCGGTGGGAAGGTAACAGCGTTCCGTGCGCTTTGGTGTTTAGTCATGCCGGCCACATGACCACGGAAACGTCTTCGGACAGCGCTGGCTCTTCGGCTTGGAAACGGGGATGAGCACCGCAACCCTAGAGTCGGACTTGACTAGCTTTCGAGCAAGGGAACCTTTACCTTTACCTTTAAAATGGTATTGCAAAACCAAAAAAGCAGAAGCTGTTCCAGAGAGACCTGTGGATTAGCTTGAAGGCCACAGCCCCACTATCTGCTCCTGGCACTCAGAGAGACTGCTGCATATGGAGGCTCCACTGAGATATCACAGTTAACAGCTGCCAATAGCAGCAATCCCTGCTCTGTCGGCTGCCCTTCAGCAGCCCAGAGTTAACAGTAAAGGCAAAGCAACTGTCAGCACTTGGATCCAAATTTTAAAATTTTTGAATTCCGATTTTTTTTAGAATCACCACCGCGTTATGGGGTTAGGGCCACAATCCAAAGGTCTATCGCTCAAAGACAGCCCTACAGCTCGGGGGAAGAAGGCCTGCTTTGCAAGGTCCCAAGTTCAAACTGTGGTATTATGCTGTCTTGGCTGGTTGCCACCGAGACTACACACTGGAAGCTGGAAACACAGTACGGAATCAAGGCCAGATAGCCGGGAAGTCAATTCAAGGTTGCAGGCTGCAAGGACAAGGAGCGGCTGCTACACACACAGGAGCAGGTCTGAGGATGCAGAGTTGCTGCCATGCTGAGCCCGGTGCACTGAGTGCTTTTGAGCAGGTCCTCCCTTCCCTGGGAGTTGAGTCTGCCAAGGCTTACTGCTCTTCCCTCTGCCTCCGCAGGAGCTGAAGTCTGGCACTCCTTCGCTTCTGCATAGTCAGCCTCTGGTGTGCCCTACGTCTGGGGCACTCGGGAGAACTAGGCGGGGAGTCTGGCCCTCGGGGTGTCTGCAACTGGGGGTGCTGGGCCAGGTGCAGGATCGGTCTCTCAGTCTGGCTGCACCTCCTGTGCAGCTGCTGGGGACTCTTCCTCCTCAGGTACTGCTGAGGGTTCTTCTTCTGGGCTGAATCCAGAGGGGGCTGGGCTGCTCCCTGCCTCTTCCTCATCTGAGGAGTGGTCAGCCTCAGCAGAGCCTATTCCCATGACAGGTATCTCCAGGAGGCAGAGCTGCAAAGGTATCCCAACGCAGACAGGGCTCCCTGAAATCCTGCACAACCGCTGCCAGTCAGAGGACGCAATGCCGAGCAAGAGGGACCAATGGTCTGACTCAGCGGAAAGCCGCTTCGTGTGTTTACAGGCCACACAATGACTGTCAAATGATTAAAAGGTGGAACTCACTGCCAGAGGAAGCAGAGATGGCCACGGGAATAAGCAGCTTCAAAAAGGGATTAGATTCATGGAGGAAGGGTCTATCGGTGGCTACTAGCCATGGTGACTGAGGGGAACACCACACTAATCCTCTGAATCCCAGAGCCAGGAAGCAACATCAGGGGAAGGCCTCGGCCTCCATGCCTGTTGTTGGCCCTGCAGAGGAACTGGTTGGCCACGGCGTGAGACGGGATGCTGGACTAGATGGACCCTCCCTGGTCTGGTCCTGCAGGGCTCCTCTGCTGTCCTTATGAAGGCCTCTGCCTCTCTGCCCTGTTGTTGGCCCTCCAGAGGAACCATTTGGCCACTGTGTAAGAAAGGGAGCTGGACCAGATGGACCCTCACTGGTCTGACCCAGCAGGGCTCTTCTGATGTTCTTATGAAGGCCTTGGCCTCTCTGCCCTCTTGTTGGCCCTCCAGAGGAACTCGTCGGCCACTGTGTGAGATGGGATGCTGGGCTAGATGGACCACTGGTCTCATCCAGCAGGGACCTTCTGATGTTCTTACCAGGGGAAGGCCTTGGCCTCTCTGCCATGTTGTTGGCCCTCCAGAGGGACTGGTTGGTCACTATGTAAGACAGGATGATGGACTAGGTGGGCCACTGGTCTGATCTAACAGGGCCCTTCTGATGTTCTTACCAGGGGAAGGCCTTGGCCTCTCTGCCCTGTTGTTGGCCCTCCAGAGGAACTGGTCAGCCACTGTATGAGATGGGATTCTGGGCTAAATGGACCCTCACTGGTCTGATCCAGCAGGGCCCTTCTGATGTTCTTACTAGGGGAAGGCCTTGGCCTCTCTGCCCTGTTGTTGGCCCTCCAGAGGAACTCGTCGGCCACTGTGTGAGATGGGAAGCTGGGCTAGATGGACCCCTGGTGTGATCCAGCAGAGCCCTGATGTTCTTACCAGGGGAAGGCCTCTCTGCCCTGTTGTTGGCCCTCCAGAGGGACCGGTTGGCCCCTACGTAAGACAGGATGATGGAGTATATGGACCGCTAGTCTGATCCAGCAGGGCTCATCTTAGGTTCATATGTCCTCCGACACCTCCCCTTCGCATTTCCATGGGTTGCTTTACATGCATGGGGTTTACATTCTTAGGTTGCTTTACATGCTACTTGGGAAGCTCAACTCCCAGCATCGTGGTGCTAAGCTGGGGGGGGGAGCAGGAAGCATAATCCATACGGCCCTTGTACCTCCCCCCCCCTTCCCACACCTGCATGCCAGCTCAACATTATTTCCATCACCTGATAATTCATGATGGCCCGGAGGCACATGATACAGACGTGGACGTCGTCCTTCTGGCTGACGATGCGCGAGTTCCGCAGAGCCTTTCTGCTGTGGGCCAGATTGAGTCTGAGGCACAAAGAGATTGAAGGAGAAAGGGAAAAACAACAATGGCGGAATGAGGGATGCTCCTCACCACTCAGCGCGGCAGCACACGAGTTGGGGCTTGGGGTATGTGACGGGTGGGAGGCCAGGTTCCAGCTGGGCAGCAGGACTGCCAAACAAAAATCTCTTTTCACCTCTAATTCCCCACCTCAGATGCTACCTAGGAGATGTTGCCAGCAGTGGAAAACTCCGTCATCCCCACCGCCTTAGCAGAGAGTCTGGGAGGAGGAGGAGGGCGGGCAGACAGGCCGTGGCAAGTGGCTCCAGGAAAGGGGTTAACATATTATGGGAGGGATGACCTTTAACAGGTCTGCAAATGAACATGGTAGAACACAGACTGTGTCCAGCCATGTGGGAAATGGCCGTTGTGGTTCAGAGAATCCGAGCTCCTCAGCCTCAAAATCAGAAGAAGGTTTCTAGACCTCATGACGGGGGGGGGGGGGGGTGAAACGACACCGGCTGTTTCTCTTAGCGCTGGAGATGCCCAAAGAGGCCAGGATTTGCTCTTCCCCCCTTGTGACCAGGCTACACCCCACAGCCTTCCTACAGCAATTGTTTATCCTCGTGCCCTTTTTTTTACATGACTAGAGACAAATACATCCACTGGAGCAAAGACAAAAATTCCAGACGGTGCCCCCCAAAGTACCGTGCAACCACAATTTTAAGCATGCAAATCCTTGCAAGCACCCCGCTTTTATGCAACTTGTTCCCAATTTCAGAGTTTGGATTTTAGGACTGCAGAACGTGGGATTAAAAAAATATATAAATGCAGAGTTCCAGGTCTCACTGCTTCCCAAGCACAGAAGCTTAGTAGGGGAGAGCATGCCCCCGCCATGCCGAGCCCAGACTGTGACATCTGACTGCATTCACGGGGGTGGGGTCTGGATAAATGGGGAGAGGCTCACCGGGGTGAGTAGGAGTTGACAGATGGCCTAGGCTTAGGGTCCTGCTCGCACCCGGGAGCACCGGAGGAGGGGACGCTTGGGTGGACTTGTTGAAAGAATGTTTGGATCTGCTGGTTCAAATGGCAACACCTGAAGGAGGTGGAGGATTGGAAGCCTGCAGGACAGGAGGGAAAAATAGGACGCTTCAGGCAGACGCTTCCCCCCCCCAGCCTCCACCACCACCCCAAAACCGTGGGGAGAAAAAGGGGGTACTCTGGAACCACACGGCGGGGCTTTAAAAAGTAAGCCACAAAGCGTTCCAGCAAAATAACTGCGGTTTGTCGTTGCCCTGCTGCCTAACAGAGCATCCTGTCCCACGCTAAGTCACTTCATGAGCTTGTAGCCGAAGTGCTCCCCTCTTTGGACTTCCTGGCTTGGAATAGAGTCCAAGGATGGAGACTCTCAGGCCAGGAGACGGGGACAAGCCCCCTTCGATCCGCTGGCCTCGACACACTCCGGAGGGTCAGGGCAGCCGTTGTCGACAACAGCATTTGGCAAAGTCAGCCGAAGCTCCCAAGGCCCCCTCTCCTCCCCAGCAGGGTTCTGATTTTAAAAAGAAACATCTTTAGGGCAAACCTAACAAAATGCCCTCTTGCCAGGGCACACCCCAGGAAAACCACTCCAGGGTCCTTTCCGCACTAGACCTTAGATCCTGGTTCAACCCTGTCCCCGGACTTACATTCTACTCTACGCTCAAGTTCACCCCTGTAATTATCTCGGGATATTTTTTGTTTCACCATTCCATTGAAGTCACCCCGGGTTTCACCCCACACTTGTCCTGGGGATAAACAGATGCTGTTATAACCAGGGATCAATGCAAGGTATTGTATTGCGAGTTGAACTCTGATAAAACCAGGGATGAGAATCCAAGTGTGGAAAGGACCCAGGAGAAGCAGAACTTGGAAAGGGCACCTTCAGCGCAGCCTCCACTCTAGGAACTGACTGGTACCTCAATTTAAGATTTGCCACTGATGTCAAAAACATGGTCCTTTCAGATTATTTCAACTGTTTTGGTTCTTTATCTAGGCTCTACCGATTCAACATACTGAAGATATCAAGTTTCATACAAGATATGAATTAAGCACTGTACGGAACTCTACAGTAGTTATAGGAAAATCTATATTTGTAATGTTAAAATGAAAACAAAGTCTTGATGCATTCAAGGTTGCAGTTTTTAAGAAGAAGAAGAGATTGGATTTATACCCCGCCCTTCACTACCCAAGGGAGTCTCAGAGCGGCTTACAAAACTCCTTTCCCTTCCCCTCCCCACAACAGACACCCTGTGAGGCGGGTGGGGCTGAGAGAGCTCTGACACAAACTGCTCTTTTAGGAACAGCTGCGCCAGAGCTTGTGACTGACCCAAGGTCACATCAGTAGGTGCAAGTGGAGGAGTGGTGAATCAAACCTGGTTCTCCCAGCTTAGAGTCCGCACACTTAACCACTACACCAAACTGGCTCTATGTTTGTTCTATGTTTGTATGTTGTGCAATCTCATTGGTAATAATTGTTACAAATTTATAAAGTTAATCTCAATAAAAATTACAAATGGAAAAAAAAACCCATGGTCCTCTTGTTCAAGGTACTGTGGCTCAATGGGGCAATTGTCCACAGCTTCTGTCACATCACCCCTTCCTGCATCCCTTGATTTTCTGAGCCTAAACAGAAGCGGGCTGCCTCTCCCCCACCCACACTGCAGTGGCCATAGGCTGGGTACCTACCATGAAGTGTTGTCCCAAAGGAAGCGTGCAAAAGAAGCATCATGTTAGAACAAGAGGCAGAGAGAGAAAACGCCAGGCTGGGGAAAGGAAGCAAGAGCCTGCCAGTCGTCAGGAGGGAAGCAGCCAAGGCAAGCAGGCCTCAAAGTCAACTTTTAGGGTAGACAGTTGTGAAGACAAATCTGGGGAACTGGATGGTGGGCGGTGTGGCCCAGCAGTTCTTAATCTTTGTTGTGCTAATGACTACTCATCCGGCTCAGTGCTTCTTCACAGGCCACAATATTTGCTTACTGGACAGCCAAAAAGTGGGATGATGCTGGAAAGACTTCCAGATTCGAATTGAGATCCTGCCCCGTAAGTCTGTCTGTACCCCTGTGAGGAGCAACTGCTTCCCCTCCTGAAAAGGCAAGCTGCTTTCCCATTTAACGCCTGAAAAACGGGCTCCCTCCTTAGCGATCAACGGGAAATGCAGAAGGAATCACTGCTCCGTTGAAATGTATTATATTGTTATGGCGAATGCTTTATTGTTGTTGTTTCCCCTTTATTGTTTTCTTGAGGTATGCAAATTAATCCCGGATTTGAAAAACATAAAAATTTGGATTTTTTAAAAACTTTTTTACCAATTACCACAAAAGAAATGTGAGCATCTGCCTGAAAATTCTCCTCCCACTCTTAGTGCCAGCTGCAAATCCTCTCCCCACCTAATCCGTGCCCTTGCATAAGGCACACTCTTCTTTGTAGCCCAACCCCTGATATTTTGGAGAGGATCACTGAATGGCTGATTGGCTACATCAACCCAAAATGGCTTCCAAGCTGACAAAATTTCTAGCCAGGATTTTGAACTTGTAAAGTTCACGTGCTTTTCATTTTGAGATGTTTCATTTATTGTACATTTAGATTAGCATGTATGATAACCCCAGCCTAAACAGAGCTTAGTTGAGAGCAGTGTTCCCTCTAAGCTGAGTTAGTGTGAGCTAGCTCACAGTTTTTTAGCCTCTAGCTCACACATTTTTGCCTTAGCTCAGGAAGGATGGCTCCAGAGCAAACTAATTTATGCAGCAGCAAATCGCTCGCTCACAACTTTAATGCCAGTAGCTCACAAAGTAGATTTTTTGCTCACAAGACTGCACAGCTTAGAGGGAACATTGGTTGAGAGTATAAAACTCTAAAAGATCTATATTGGTGATCAAAAGGGATGGGAAAGACTAGTTATGCTCCACCCCGACGTTCTCAAAATATGTAAAAGCCCCAAACTCAGCAAAAAGCAAAAACAAAACTCAGGACTGGAATCCAGTCTGGTCAGTGGGAACAGACTGTGCAATTCGCAACAGCAGGTTGTTGCGTTCATGAAAAATGAAAACTGGACAGTGGGAAAAACTGAGTCTGGACACTTATGCCGAGCTGAAAGAGACTCCGGCTGCCGGGCAGGGAACCAGACAGGAACCCTGTACCTACCTGCTGTAACAGGTTTGACTTTGGAGAGGTAGAATGATGAGAGGAGGAACAGAAAGGCTCCCGGGCCAGCCTGGAATTGGGGTGTGGCCCATCTGCCGCATCCCAGTTTCCCTGGAAACAAAAGCAGCGGGGAAAGGGGCTTCCGGGAGTGCTAGGCTGTATTAACTCGGTTACCTGACAGTCGGGTGCCTCACTTTGGAACAGCCCTGCGTAGGGGAGGAGGAGTTGCTTCTGCTGAGGTCCTCCACAGATCTGTCCAGGGCTTTCCCCTTGTCGGACCCCGGACTCCCATTGTCTGTGCTGTCCATATAATACCTGGAGCCACATACGCAAAAACAGGCACGCGTCATCGGGAGGGATATAGCAAAGGGCAGCAGGGAGGCTGGAAAACGATTGTGGTGTAAAGCAGGGCGAAAACTGGGGGGGGCACGTCCACAGTACCATCTAAAACGCTTTAAAATCTGCTGCACGTGCCCGTGATACTTCCTCCCGGACCAGGGCTCCCTCCAAGCTGAGTGAGTGTGAGCTAGCTCACAGTTTCTTAGCCTCCAGCTCACACATTGTTTTTCTTAGCTCAGGAAGGCTGGCTCCAGGGCAAACTAACTTACACAGGAGCCAAGTGGCTCGCTCACAACATTAATGCCAGTCGCGCTCACAAAGTTGAATTGTTGCTCACAAGATTCCGCAGCTTAGAGGGAGCGTTGTCCCTGACCACACCTGATCTCTTGGAACCCCCCCCCCCCCCCCAGAACTCAACAAACATGTTCTCAAGTAGGGCAGCCTTGTGGGTCTGAAGCAGCCGAACAAAGTTTGAGCCCAGGGGCCCCTTTAAGACCGACGTTTTATTCTGGGTATGAGCTTCCGTGTGGCCGCACCCAGAATAAAACTTTGTTGGTCTTAAAGGTGCCACTGGACTCTTAACTTGTTCTCAGACAGGCTTCGTAGCTATCTGAGCCAGCGGTCGCTCTCCGAGGTGCTGACCCGGCTTTCCCACAAGTAGCTGCAACGCACTCACTCCCCCCCCCCCCCCCTGTCTTGCTCCCCTTCCCCTATCACCGTGGCCGCATTTTGACCCGCAGCATCCCGATTCCCCCCCTCCCCGTGTCTTCTCGATCCTTGCTTTTTGAGACTGAGAAGACGCTGGGGAAATCAGGGGATGCTGCAAGTCAAAATGTGGTTGAGTAGCAAGTAGTGGGAAATTGACGAATACAATGGGGGGGAGGGGGGACAGCGAGGGCAGCACAGCTGCTTTTGGGAAATCGGTCAGGATTTCCATCCAAACAGCATTCTGGTCCTTTAGGAGTCCTTACAAAGCAAGTTCCTGCCTCTCAGGGATATGGAGAAAAGCAAGAACGTGTGCAGACAAGCCTGTGCTTGGAGGTTCCTTGCTGGTTTCTCCCCAACCCCGGCCACAAGTAGCAGATGCAGAAATGGCGGTTTAGTACGGAATATTTATGGCATTCTTTTTAGTGCGAAGCTCAGCGCTGGGAATGGCATCTCTCCACTGCATGACTCTCGATCTGCCCCGAAAATGTTAATGGGCTAGACAGAGAACTGGTCCCTCACTCCTCTGTGGTGCAACCCTATGTCTTGCCATCTTCCTTTGTCTCTTAGAGTGTCCTCATAGAAACACAGAACTGACTTCAAGGGCCATCTAGCCTGACCCCTGCACAACACAGGAAATTCACAACTACCCATTCCCCCAGTGACACGTACTCCATGCCTAGAAGAAGGCAAAAAATCCTCCAGGATCCCTGGCCAATCTAGCCTGGAGGAAAATACCTTCCTGATGCTAAAGTGGTGATCAGCCTTACCTGGGTGAAGAAGAAGGAGAAGAAGGAGAAGAAGGAGAAGAAAGAAGGAGGAGGAGGAGAAGAAGAAGAAGAAGAAGGAGAAGGAGAAGAAGGAGAAGAAAGAAGGAGGAGGAGGAGAAGAAGAAGAAGAAGAAAAGATTGGATTTATACCCCACCCTTCACTCAGAACGGCTTACAAATTCCTTTCCCTTCCCCTCCCCACAACAGACACCCTGTGAGGTAGGTGGGGCTGAGAGAGCTCTGACAGACACTGCTCTTTCAAGGACAGCTCTTATCACAGCTATGGCTTGCCGAAGGTCATCCAGCAGCTGCAACTGGAGGAGTGGGGGAATCAAACCCAGTTCTCCCAGATTATAGTCCGCGCACTTAACCACTACACCAAACTGGCTCTCCAAAAAAAGGGCCAGGAGAGCTGAACACAGACTCATCCCTTCCTGCCCCCTCTCTCTTGTGATCACAGAATCAGCCTCTACTTAAACCCCCCCCCCCCAAGGAAGGAATTATTTACTACCCGGAATAGCTTCTTAAGAGAATTACCAGCATACAGTTCAGAGTCAAGGCTTTAAAGGGGGCATGCAAGTCTTGTGGATAAACAGAAACATGGCTGCAGCCAGAAGGGGTGGGTGCTCACTCACTTGGCAGGAAAGCTCCCAGAGGCCGCTGTCCTGGAAAGCCACCGGGAGCCGGCAGCAAGCAGTGTCCAGTGCTGGAAGCACCACAGTGGCATTGATGACGAGGTTTGTTTGCCTTATCAGCGAGGCGGCACATGCGGTTATTGTCGCCACTGGGTCCGAGCATCGCCAGCCCCACAGAGGCCACTTGGCTCTGCCTGTTCTGGGGCTGTTATAAAGCCCCAAACTGCCCCGCCCAGCCAGGAGTGGACGGCTCCTGGCAGCTAGGACTGCACGGCGTCTAATGAAAAGCAACCGCGTGGCCACACTGATGCCGTTTAACAGCACACACAGCTGAGTAAACCAGCCTAGAGGTGAAACGAAGTCTGGATTTCTCCTTTTTGGGTTTCTGCCCCAGACGCTGCTGCTGCTCAAAGAAAAAATCCATATGCCTTGAAAGCTCGCTTTCGAGCCAACCTGGCTCTCGAAAGCAGCCGTCTCTACACTGCTCACTGCTAATTGTTAAATCTGAGGATTATTCCAGTGTCTGACAATTATTGTGCTCTGGGAAGAACTCCAGAGCGGCTTGGACCCAAATCAGGTGCCACAGGGTTTGCTGCTCAGCAACAGGAAAAGAGAGAACAAGCAGAGGGTGAAATGTGTGTTCTCAGGCACATGCAAGTGATCTCTGCTGCACGGGGGCCCATAACCACAGACAGACACGGAAACTGCGCCTGGCACGGCTGTGATCCCTCCTGGGCCCTCCCCCACGCAACGGACCCTTTGAGCCCAAACTGCGGCAGCTACTTACGTGACGGAGCACTGGGCAAAAGCCAGGTAGTCCACCAGGACGTCCAGTCCCTTGTTCTCTTCATTTAGGAACTCCTGGACCCAGCTTGGGGGTGGGAGGAAAGGAGAGAGAACAGGTCAGCTTTCCCTCCAGAATTAAAAAGAGGAAGAGTAACACCCTTCGGTGCAGGGCTCTGGGCAATGTACATCTTTCATTAAAAAAAATCATGGTGAAATCATTAAAACCAGGGGTCATTCTGTAGAAAAAGAGGTGCAGGGGCTCATTAGCATAACTCATTAGCATAACTTATTTGCATATGCCATGGGCCCTGACATCACTGGAAGTGTGTCAGAAGGCAACACCCACCGCTCAGGCTCCACTGGACTGTTTTGGATTGCTAGCTATTGGGGGGGGGACGTGCAGATCAGTCCTCACAGAGGAGGGAGAGCTTGTACCTGAAGGCGGGCCAGGGGGGGGGCTCTGCAACTTACTTGGCTGCTTCTTGCTCTGACTGAGGGCTGCTGGGAGCAGGGGGTGGGGCTTGTTGCATGTGCCCGCCCCCTGGGCTCCTTACTGCCAGAGCTCCGCTCCTGTGTGCTCCCGCAGGAAATGACATTAATAACATATTTCAAGCAAGTAGATGGCGAATACAAACTGGTTAAACAAGTAGAAAGCCAACAGTCGTGATAGTCTGACCCACAATCAAACAGTCATAAGACCTATAAAGAATGCTGTTTATGTATTTCAATCTAAAGCACTACAACATAATACACAACTCAAAAGAAAATCTTTGAACCAAGGTACATAATCAACGTCGTCTCCGGATTACTTAACAACGTTTCAAAAAAATGGATCTTCTTCAGGATATTATAATGGTGCCAAAGCTCTCAGTTTCATAAATGTTAGACAACAAGTCTTAAGAGTATAAAATTCAGATAGGACGCCCGGGATCCAGGAGAAACATAGCAGCATATTTTGAGCCTGAATGTTAATTGAGATCAGCGTCCCATCTGAATTTCATATTCTTAAGACTTGTTGTTGGTCAGACTATCACGACTGTTGGCTTTATACTTGTTTAGTCGTGATAGTCTGACCCACAATCAAACAGTCATAAGACCTATAAAGAATGCTGTTTATGTATTTCAATCTAAAGCACTACAACATAATACACAACTCAAAAGAAAATCTTTGAACCAAGGTACATAATCAACGTCGTCTCCGGATTACTTAACAACGTTTCAAAAAAATGGATCTTCTTCAGGATATTATAATGGTGCCAAAGCTCTCAGTTTCATAAATGTTAGACAACAAGTCTTAAGAGTATAAAATTCAGATAGGACGCCCGGGATCCAGGAGAAACATAGCAGCATATTTTGAGCCTGAATGTTAATTGAGATCAGCGTCCCATCTGAATTTCATATTCTTAAGACTTGTTGTTGGTCAGACTATCACGACTGTTGGCTTTATACTTGTTTAACTGATTGGGTCGTGTGTGTCCACATTTTTTTTTTGATACGAACTGGTCCCGTTTCAGACCGCTGGCCACTTCGCCGGCAGGGGAGAGGACGGCAAAGCAGATATGAGAAGCAATAGGAGCGGGGAAAGGGTGCCGGCTATGATGGAAGATCGTCGCTGCTCTCAACCAAAGGCCTGGCGGAACATCTCTGCCTTGCAGGCCCTGTGGAATGGCACAAGGTCCCGCAGGGCCCTGGTGGTATTTGGCAGAGATTCACCCGGTTGGGGCCAGGCCTGAAGAGGCCCTGGCCCGGGCCGAGGACAGCCAGATAGCTTTAGGACCGGGGACCTCCAGTAAGTTATTATCTGAAGAGCGTAACACTCTCCCGGGGACACAACAGAGGAAACGGTCCCATAGATACGTTGGGGTCCCTGACCGCTCAAGGCCTTGTAGGTTGATACCAGAACCTTGAACCTGACTCGGTATTCCACTGGGAGCCAGTGTAGCTGGCGCAGTACTGGATGCAGGGGTCATTTCCTGCAGGAGCGCACAGGAGCGGAGCTCGGGCAGTAACGAGCCCAGGGGGCGGGCACATGCAACAAGCCCCACCCCCTTGCTCCCAGCAGCCCTCAGTCAGAGCAAGAAGCAGCCAGGTAAGCTGCAGAGCCCCCCTCGCCCCCCCGGTCCAAGACAGTCCAGTGGCACCTTTAAGACCAAGGTTTATTCAGGTACAAGCTCTCCCTCCTCTGCGAGGACAGATCTGCACGTTCCCCCCCCCCAATAGCTAGCAATCCACAACAGTCCAGTGGAGCCTGAGCGGTGGGTGTTGCCTTCTGACACACTTCCGGTGATGTAAGGGGGTGTGGCATATGCAAACAAGTTATGCCAATGAGTTATGCTAATGAGCTCCTGCACCTCTTTTTCCACGAAATGACCCCTGACTGGATGTGCCATCCGTGATGTTCACACTTTGAGGATCTGTCTAGCACGAAGAAGCTCTGGGTGGCTTACGGGGCTCTCCCTTCCCCATTTTATTTTCACAATAACCCTGTGAGGTAGGTTATGCTGACGGTATGTTCGGCCCAAGGTCACTTGGCAACCTTTATGGAAAAGTGGAGATTTAAACCTGGGTCTCCCAGAATCTGTTCTAACCCTGAAACGTTCGCTGTCGGGTTCTCTCTGTCTCCAGAAGTTCTTGCCTGCATTTTCTCCTGCCTCTTTTTGGGGCATTTTTCTGGACAGACACAGACATCTCTCTGCCTCCTTTACTGTTATGGCCACATCATGAATCATTTCATCACAATTATATCACTGTTTCATAACAGACAGATTGCTTTACTATTCCCCACAACCACCCTGCACGGTAAGCTACCAACTGCCCCATTTTACAAAGGAGAACCCGAAACCGAGACCCTGTTCTTGGAGAATCACAGGTGTGAAACTTCCCCTGACATCAAACGCTCCCTATACATGGAAAACAACATGTCACTGAAAATGGTCAGCTAATATTTCTCTCCCTGACAAGTTAGCTTTCTGCATGCAGGGAGCATCTGACGTAAAGAAGCATTCAAAAATTGATTCCCTGCCCTACACTGTGTGGTTAGAAGAGTACTGTGCTGTGAAGGTCGTAAAAGATTACATCTCCTGCAGCAACTGAAGAACCACCTCAAAAAAAAAAAATCTAAATGAGGAGAGGGTTCTTTTTTGGAAAAACACAAAATAACTTAGACAAGTGTCTAAATGATCATGAAGCCCGCCGGGACGAACAGAATGCCAAGCCGAATGAAGTACCGAGTGCCAAAGCCGAGGAACGAACATCCCAACCACCACCACAAGGGTGCTGATAGGTAACCCTACCCTATACAACTCTGTGGCCCTAGTTAGGGAAAAACTTGTGTGACTAGCACCAATTGTAAGCCGCTCTGAGACCCTCTGTGAAAAAGAGGATTCGAGCGGGATATAAAGTTGAAGGTTAAATAAAATAAATGCGTGCAAGGAAAGAGAGATTATTTTTTGGATCGATTTGCAAACCTCCCCCTGCCCATCCAGCCACATAGCGTCTGGGTCTGCACTAAGGAACAAGGCCTATAGCCAGCCACGGTTCCTCTGAAGACGGATTTTTTTAACTCGGAGCTCACTCTCACATAGGTAAAGGTAAAGGTTCCCCTTGCTCGAAAGCCAGTCAAATCCGACTCTAGGGATCCGTTTCCAAGCTGAGGAGCCAGCGCTGTCCGAAGACGTTTCTGTGGTCACGTGGCCAGCATGACTAGAGGGCGAGGCGCACGGAATGCTGTTACCTTCCCACCAAAGCGGTACCTGTTTATCTACTTGCAATTTCTTGCTTTCAAACTGCTAGGTTGGCAGGAGCCGGGGCCAGAGACGGGAGCTCACTCCGTCACGCGGCACTCGGGTCTCGAACTGCCAAACTTCTGATCTGCAGTTCAGCGTCTTAACCACTTGAGCCACTGCAGCCCTTTCACTCTCACATACTATGCATCAAATGACATCGTCATGCTCTCTGTCCCGCCAGCCCCGTAGCTAGGGACTTTTTTGGGAGGGGGCCATGGGGGGGCGGCGGCTAATTTAATCAAAAGTAACCCTCTGGCGGCGGTGGCAGGCCACACGCTCTATCCGCCACTTCGCCAGGTGGGAGGACAAGGCGGGTGGGGGTGGGGAGTGGTCGAGGGAGGTGGCGACAGCGGCGGTGGCAGCAGTGGTCGCCGCGGGGGCGGCTCAGAGTGCAGGTAAAGGGCTGCCCCACGGTGCCTCTGGCACGCGCTCTCCGCGGCTCCCTTAGAAAAACTCCCACAGGGCTTGTTAGGGGGTCTTGGGCGGCTGGGGGGAGGCAGGCGGTTTTTAAAGCAGGCGCACGTGGGCTGGAGTACAGAGACCGGTCCTGTGGTTAAGAGAGGGTGGATGGTGAGGAAGAGAAGCCGGCAGGAGCTGGCGGCCATTTGGCTGGTTTTAAAGGGGAGGGGAGTGTCAGAAGGTAGCTCTGGGGACAAAGGATTCCACTTCTCTGGAGTGCCCAAGGAGCTCAGTTGTCGGGCAGTCAGGTTGGGTGGCAGCGTGGCGCGCAGGTGGCAAGTTGAGGCACTTCGGGGGCAGCCTGGGAGGGAGGTGGCCCAGAAGAAACGCAAGGGGGGCGGTCCCCCCGAGCCCTGCGTTAGCTACGGGCCTGTGTCCCACCCCTCCCTGGCACTGTGGGTATCAAGTCAGATTCGTGGACGATTTCTGATGTCCCCCGACTAGGTACGGTCTTGGTTCTGCATGGAGCGATTCATAAACTGCCTTGCACAAACGCTGACGAGACGTGTGCCTGCCGGCTTCCCCTGTTGGCTCTTCCATTTATTTTTGGACTGCCTGGCAGGCAATCAATCTGGAGAGATAAATGCTTCCCCTCCGAAGCTGTTAATTAGCCTGCATAAATCACTGCCATCAATGGTGTTAGGCTGCCAACATGCCGGGGGTCACCTTCTCCGCAGAGGACGGAGACCTTTGCCACAAACCTCAAGCTGCACACCTGGGCCAAGAACCAGATGCTGGAGCGGGGCCTGGGGAAAGCTCTGCTGCTAATGGACGAGGCAGAGCGGCTTTGACAATTACGTCCGCGTCGATATCTTCTGACAAAATATTCTTAATGTGCCTTCAACTCCCGGCTGCTTGAGAGGGTTGCAAGCGCTCTCTCTCTCTCTCTCTCTCTCCCCCCCCCTCCTTATTTCTGCTCCCTTTTTGTCTTGTATCTCCCCCCAGTTTCGTTTCTCGCTGTTCATTAGAAAAGTTATTAGAGCAGGAATACAGAAAAAATTATTGCTAGGGTGGGCTGGAAGGGGGAGGCCAGGTTATGGATCTGCAGCTGGTAGACCGGGGCCTTGATCCAGGGCCCCACAGGCTTCCCACCTAGCCCCACTCAGCCCTATCGATCCTGCTTCTAGTAGGCACTTCAATTGCCTTCTTAACAAAAAACCTAAGACGCAGGCGAAGAATGCCTTATCCCCTTCAATCCCGGTGTAAACCATCACAGATACCTTTAGCAAAGGCCTCCTGTTACTATACATCTCAGCAGGTGTGGGCAAAGGACTCCTTAACCCTTCACGCCTGCCAAAAAGCACAAATAGCAAAACAGGCTCAGGAACGTTTTGTGGTTCTCTCATGTGCCCAGACACAAAGGACTGAGTGTCCACAATGCATAGTCATTGGCTAGAGGTTCCAGACCCCTTTGCCTGTATCTTAGCACAGATGGGAGTGTGGTCTGAAGGCAGAGCCAGTGCTGATAGGCCTTCGGTCTTGGCTTGATTCTAAACTGTAAGAAGATATGACACTGCCTTGTCCAAACTCCTATTCCGGGGCTCATTCAGCCTAGTGGAAATTGCTGCAACCATCAGTGGCTCCCTGAGGCCTCAGGCAGAGATCTCAGAGGATGACCCATCTGCATGCAAAGGATGTGGTCTTAGATGCTCCTCAGAACAGGGCCGGTTCCATGTTTGGGGGGTCCTGGGCAGACCCATACGACATGCATCCTTCTCCTGCTTGCAAGCCCTCCCGCCACCCATGCTCAGTTGCCTGCGCCACCTGCACGCCCTTTCCCCGAAAGCACTGGTCAGGTCTTGGGGCTGAGAATTCCGCATGACACCACTGTGCACCACCCACATGGCCTTCCTCCATGACACTGGGCAGTTAGGAGCACTGGCACAGTCAGGTGGCAGGAGAGGTGCATGGGTGGGGGTCAGCAGCCATGGGCCCCACCAGAAGTCAGGCCCATAGTTAAAGTGGGGCGTTTTGGGGCTCTGCCCCCTCAAATGTGAGGCTCTGCCCCCTCACCCCTCTCTCCCCTCCTGTGACATTAGAAGTGCCCTCCAGCTGACCGACAGGAGCACGTAGCCTGATGCTCAGCTGGCAGCTCTCCAATATTTAAAGGGACCTCCAGCTGATCAGCGGGCCCTTTAAATCTTGCAGGAGGCGAGGGAGAGGGGTGGCTGCCGGTTGCATGCCTTCCCTGAACTCCAAGTGCCAATTCTGCGTGGGCGGCCGCCGCTTGAAAACCACCATTTAAACAGAACCCTTTAAATGCTGTTTTTCAAGTGGGGGCTGTCGGCACCTGAACTCCAGGCGGCAAAATCGCCACTTGGAGTTCAAGGAAGGCAGGCGGCCACCCCTTTGCCTCGCCTCCTGCAATGGAGAGAGGTGGCTACACGCCTTCCCCGAACTCTAAGCAGCGATCAGGGCGGGGCTTTTTTGAAGCTACAGAGCTCTCCAGCACTCACCAAGGGTCTGGATGCTTTGGGGGAGCTGGATTAAGGTTTCCAGCTCTCAGTAAGTGTTGTAGGGTTTTCTTTCCCTTTTTAATTCAGATTCCACAACTAGAAACAAGACGGGCATGACCTTCTAAATGGCTACTCGCCTCAAGCCCTAAAGAAAGGGTGGGCTAAAAACAGATCTAGATGAATAGCGGGCATAATTATACACTCGAATGGCACATTCTTCTACATTGTGTCAGCTAAGCTGCCAATAGTGTGGTGTGTGTTTCCCTTTCATGTGCATTCCTTCCCTTGCGCTTAATTGCCTCTTCGCTGCAACGCATATCTCTCAAGGCCACTGGAGGAGTTGCTGTGTCTCTGCACAGAAAGAGTCGTGGGAAGCTTCTTACCTTTTTTACTTTTGCAGCCATTAGGTCTCAGCCTACTGCCCGCGCGCGGTAACCCCTGTAATTGGGTACTACGTGGGGGGGGGGGGGATACGAATGCCCTATAACCTATTATGCGCCTAGATCACCCGCCATTCCTAACAGTGTTCATGTTAATGCATCTATAGCTTTTCAATAAAAGTAAAACCTTCCTGGAAGCGTGGACTTCGTTGTTTTGCTGTGGGTCCTGACACATTGTAAACTCTATTCAGAGAGAGACACCAGCTAATTTTTCCTTTACTTGCCCAATTTAAACCCTTGGACAACTATTTGAAATTTGCAGATACTGTGCTGCTGAAATATTTGTTGGAAGATACCAAGACGTCGGTAACTCTGGCAGTAGCAAAATATTGCTTTTTAGTAATAAACAAGTGAAAGTTTTTAACAAACAGCACAGACTGAAGATAATTTTAGACAAGACTTAGAATTTAGGGAATAGAATTACGATCTTAATAGGGGTCTGTGGCTGGGTCTATGATGGTACTATTGTCTGTGAGTGTTGGTGATCGTACTTGTTTATTTCTGGCTGCAGTCACACGGAGCATTAGGCACGCTAGAGGGACGGAAGATAGGCGGATTTTCTGGGCGCGATCTCACCGCCACATCTGGGAAGCGTCGAGCTCCTGTAGCAAACCCGAGGCTTCCCGCGGAAGATGCGCGGTAAAAAACTAGTACCTCGGAGGTACTAGTTTCCTGAAACCCCCCGTTTGCCCCGCGCCCCGCTTCTTTGCTGCGCCGCAGAACTGTGGAGTGATCGGCACCTCCCCCCTACCACGGGACCTCCACGGGACCTCCATCTGTAGGTCTGCTCGAGCAACTGCACGGTTTTTAGCCCCGGGGCTAACAGCCACGTTTCCCCCCCACATTTTCCTGCCCGTGTGACCGGGACCTCTGTATTGTTTTACTGCACTGCTGGTCAATTGGCCGTAACAATAAATTTGATTGATTGATTGAGACACTCGAATGGCAGTATCCGGAGGGCTGCATATGCGCTCCCAAACATGCACAGGGGTTTTTAGATTTGCAGCAGCTGCTTCCACCTCCTCAAAAAGTCGCTCCATGGGGGCGGGGGTGGGTGTTCCCTGTAACACCAGCGGATCCAGCTGCCACTGGTAGAAACGAGGCGGGACGTTCCGTTTTGGGCACGTAATGTGTCTTTGAATAGCAGCCCCCATTGGCCACCTCTTCAAAATTAACAAAGTATGCCTTGGGTATAAGAGGAATGCTTGCGAAATTCTCAATTTGCTTTGAGGACCACCTTAAGAACCTAAGGGAAGCCAATGTTGGATCAGGCCAATGGGGAGCAGTGGCACAGGGGATTTATCCTCTGGTTAAAACATCTGAGCTGAACAGAACGGCTGTCAGTTCTAGCCCCGTGCTGGTGTGAGCTACCAGACTTGTCCCCAGCTCGCCGTCCACCCGGCAGTTCGAAAGCTTCAGTGAGTAGATAAAATGGGTACCACTCCTCAGAGAGGGTGGGCACACTAACCCCCCCGGTGGGGGAGGTGTTAGCCGGCGAACGGAATGTCCAGCGCGTAAGATCGAAAGCCTAGAAAGAACTCTTCGGCATCAAGAAAGCCTGTAATGGACCGTCCGGCCAGGCGGTGGCAGTGCTGCGCTGCAACTTGAAGCAGTCCTGGAGAAAAAGCTGACGACATCAAGCCACGCCGAGGGAAAAATGCCGTTGGAACATGTCTGACCTTACTGCTGAACAAACTCCCCGTCGGCTGCGAACAGGTGTGATTTAAAGATTTTAATGTTTTCCTCCCTTACCCCTTTGAATCATTAAGAACATAACAACATAAGAGATGTCAATGTTGGATCAGTCCAAAGGCCCATCCAGTCCAACACTCTGTATCACACAGTGCCCAGAAATACCAGTGCCATCAGGAGGTCTACCAGTGGGGCCAGGACATTAGAAGCCCTCCCACTGTTGATCCCCCCAAGCACCAAGGTGACAGAGCATCACTTGCCACAGAGTCCCTATCTATACCTTGTGGCTAATAGCCACTGATGGACCTCTGCTCCATATGCCTATCTAATTCCCTTTTGAAGCCGTCCATGCTTGTAGCCACCACCACTTCCTGTGGCAGTGAATTCCAAGTGTTAATCACTCTTTGGTTATTATTATTATGGCCCATCCAGTCCAACACTCTCTGTCACACAGTGACCAGAACTCGGGTGCCGTCAGGAGGTCCACCAGCGGGGCCTGAAGCACTGCTTTCCACCACCAAGCCAGGAGGTGGAGAAGAGATGCCCTCGGTGAGACCTTCCAAGCACGGAGAGCGAGGGCTAGCAGGAGCAAAACGGTGTGCTGCTCTCAGGATAGCCAGCAGGAGGCCTCTTAACCAGCAGATTAAACAAGCGTCTCATTGGCCTTTGGTAATACTGACCCGATATGGTTTGTCCTCAAAGATATCTCCAGCTCCCGAAGAACCTGGGTGGACTCTTGAACCCGCCTCTTAAACTGCGAGAAGAAACCAAAAAAAGAAAAAGAAAAAAAACACCACCTCAGAGGCTGAAGGGCAATACAGAACTGACAGTTCCTAACCAACATTCTTCATTGGGAATGAATTGGCCGCACTTCCTTGCACTAAACGCTGAAACGGTGGAGGGCAGGGGGCAGGGGAGCTGACCAACCAGGCCCAGAGAAACAGTCTGCTTACTGTACGGATGCCCAAGCATTCGAGCTCATGTGCATTGTCCTCAACCGAGGGTGCTGGGAAAAAATAATCTTTCGTTTTTTAAAAAAACTTGGGTGCTACTTCGTTTCTACCCAAGTTGCAAAACCAGAATGAGTCAGCACCCTCTCTGGCACAAAACGCAGACTCCTGGTACCAGTTCAACAAATTACGCGGGCACACGTGCCCAAGTGCCAGTTTGTACAACAAAGTGCTTTGCATCCAGCCAGACTGCATCGCCCTGAGTGGAAATGGCACACCCTGGATCATTGACCACAGGCCAGAAACCACAGTTCTGCAGGCTGCTGGCTCAGGCCCCGTTCTTCAAGGTCTGCAGGGATATACCAAAATGCAGCTTGTACTACACGCTGCAAAATTTTGCATGCCGCTGCAAATCAATGACCGTGTGCCAAATTGCAGTTTCTCCTCGGAGTACGCTGTCCGGCAAGAGCAGAGGGGGAAATCAAACCCTACACCAAGAGCAGTTGTGTGTTGCTTGGACTCAGTGACATTTGTATTATTTTCTCCTGTTGGCAAAACAGAAATCAGGATTTGGGAGGGGAAATAGGGTGGGGAAACAGCAGGGGAAAGATGCATTTTGCATCGAATCTCACGTCAGCTGTGAATCAAAGGCTTTGCTGAGCCATGTAGGTTGAATCTAAACCTGATTTTCTACCAGAGTGTGTGGGGGGGTGTAATTTCTGCTGTTTCCTCCCACTGCAGCCCCCCCCCCCAATACTGTACTCAGATCCATCCCTGGGTCTCCTGATCACTTTGGGGGGGGTAGCAGCGGGAGGAAATAAAGTTCTGTTCCGCAAAGAAGCATCGTTCATGCCCCTCCGGACCCAACATATCCTACGTAAGATGTCCATAAGCAGAAATTTTCAGTGGGGGAGGGGGTGGAGAGAACAAGGAGAAACAGGAGGCAGGGAAAAGATAACTACGGAGCCATGATAGTCCAATCAGAAGTCACCTTTCCACTGAATCCGCCCGTGTCTAGATAGCTCTTCAGTTTCTGGATGTAGGCAGAAGGTGGGTTCTTCACTTGGAACCTTTCCTGTAGGTAGACACAAGACAAAGGGCAAAAGGGAAGAATAGCACAGTTTTTATCAGACTAAGGAGCAATATTTACGAGCAAATATTTTGAGTGCTCACACACACACACACACACACACACACAGCGTGGACAGTCTCACTCTCACTCGTGGGTTTTCAACCTCACGCCTGTCCTGACTGATGAGATCTGCACAAACCGATGGTGAAAATTAACAACACAAGAGCATGAAAAGCACTGGTGTCCCTGGCTTTAAACGAGTCATGGTGCATTCATTACCAGGGGGGGGGAGAGCAACAGCCCTGCTGGATCAGCCCATCTAGTCCAGTATCCTACTTCACAAAGAGGTGAACTAGTTGCCCTGGAAGGCCAACAACGGGGTGCAAAGACGCTGAGACCATCCCCTGATGTTGTCTCCTAGCATTGGCATTCAGAAGTTTGATGTAGTGGTTAAGTGCACAGATTCTAATCTGGGAGAACCGGGTTTGATTCCCCACTCCTCCACTTGCACCTGGCTGGATGACCTTGGGCAAGCCATAGTTCTGATAAGAGCTGTCCTCAAAAAAGAGCAGTTTCTGTCAAGAGCTCTCTCAGCCCCACCTACCTCACAGGGGGTCTGTTGTGGGGAGGGGAAGGGAAAGGAGTTTGTAAGACGCTCTGAGACACCTTTGGGTAGTAAATCCAATCTTCTTCTTCTCCTCCTCCTCCTCCTCCTCCTGGTTAGTAGCCAGTGGTAAAGCCTATCCTTCATGAATCTGTCTAATCCTCTCCTTAAGCCTTTGGATGTTATTAGATTGGAATAATTTCTGTCCTGTATGAAACCTGCCTTCCTTCGTAAAGACTGAGGGGAAAGTGGAGACTTCTCCACGTCAGGTATATATAGTTGGATGGCCCATTTGCAATTTTGTTCTCAGCTTCAGCACGGTGCAGAAACTGCCTCAGTTGCCTTGAGTGCCAATCTATGCCCATCTGCTGATAAGGGGAAGTGAGACCCAGTTAGTTCTCCTAGACTTGCCAATGGCATATGATGATACGATGAACCATGGTATCCATCTGAGCAGTGAGGCACTTTTGTACTGGCGCTGAAGGGCAGGTATTTGGAGCTGCTGGCATTTGAACCAGGAAGCCTCGGATCTAGAGCTCGACCACTACCCCATGAGGGGAGATGCTGGCCCTGCAGATATGAACCCGTTCCATGGGTTTATGAGCCTTAGAGAGGGCTTCACTCTGGCATTAAACTAGTCCCAAGATGGCGATCCACAATGGTACTGCTCCCACCCAAAGGATATTATTGTGCAAAAATATTGAAACTAGAACTGCAGTTCTAATTCCACTGAATCCCATTGAAGTATTCATAGGCTGAGAGAGCCACACACAAAGAATTAGAAGAAACAATGAAGAAACAACTAAGGAAATATGGCTGCTGGCAATTTAACAACTGAGGCCACAATGTGTACATAGGAACTCTCAGTCTGGGGCAAGGGATGCTCTGTATTCTTGGTGCTTGGGGGGGCAACAGTGGGAGGGCTTCTAGTGCCCTGGCCCCACTGCTGGACCTCCTGATGGCACCTGGTATTTTTGGCCACTATGTGACAGAGTGTTGGACTAGATGGGCCATTGGCCTGACCCAACACTGGCTTCTCTTATGTTCTTATGGATAAATATATGGAGCAGAGGTCCCTCAGTGGCTATTAGCCACAAGGTATAGATAGAAACTCTCAGTCTGGGGCAGGTGATGCACTGTATTCTTGGTGCTTGGGGGGGGCAACAGGGGGAGGGCTCCTAGTGTCCTGGCCCCACTGCTGGACCTCCTGATGTCCGCTGGTATTTCTGGCCACTGTGTGACACAGAGTGTCGGACTGGATGGGCCATTGGCCTGATCCAACACTGGCTTCTCTTATGTTCTTAAGGCCTCCAAGAGAACGCTGTCAACAACTACTTGGAATGATCAGCCGGAGTACCTACCTACTCTGAGTTATTTAAACGTATCTAAACTCTGAGTTATTTAAATGCACCTAAACGGAGGAACCAATGAAATAAAGCCTATCGACCTCAGACGAACCCCTCCCCACGTCGATACACCCAGGCGCTGAAATCCCCGTCACTCCTGGCACTACGTCTGAACTCACGGACCCTTGGATCTGGACAGTAAGAAAAGAAGATCCTCTGACACTCACCAGAAGAGTGTGGCAAGGGGAAAGGTGGAAGGTTTTGCCGGGTGCTGTGCAGGAACTGTCTGGGGCCCCCCCGCTTTGGTGCGATTCTGTTGGGGGAACAGCTCAGCTGCTGTTACTGTGTGGCCAACCGTTTGGTTTCGTTTCCGGCTTCGAGTGCTTTTGGTGGATCTCGGCCCTTTTCAGTGTTTACTGGCTGATGCTGGGCAGCCCCAGGGGCGCTTGGTCCTGGTCATTTTCCATCGGTTGGGCTGTCGTCACTCTGGCCAGCCTTGTGGCCTGGACATCGGTGAGTGCTGCCGGCCACGGTCGTGTCCCCTCACCTAGCCGTCCTGGTGCTCCCCGTTATGATCGCCTGCCGCGGATGGCTGGTTTTGTTCCAGATGACTGGCAGCGGCTGGCAGCCGGTGCCGAGTAGACTGACTCTGCTGGAACCCTGGCACTGCCTGGGGACTGTCTGGAGGCCTAGGAAACCCCGTGAGGGATGCCGCATTTGGGCAGCGACGGCAAGGCTGGCTCTCAAACGGATTCTGATGCCAGCGTCAATGGTCTGGTTCTGATGCTGGCTTCAACCCAACCTCCATTATTAATTTTGATTAGGGTGACTCGTTCCCGACAATTAGTTAATTAGATACTGGGATTAGTGAACTGTTGAAATGAATTTTGGTACTAGTTAGATAGGAAGGGGGGAAGGATTAGCTTAAGGGGTTTTAATGTTAATGAGATGCGTATTTTACTATTTCTACTGTTTAGTAGGGTGGGTGGAATTTAGGGTGCAATGGGGCTAGAAGCTGCTGGCACTTGTGACATCAGTTATAATAACAACTGATTGGCACAGTAATGAGATAATACGGAGAACAAGAAAAACTGTGAAAAAATGACACAATATATGTCTTTAAAGAATCATGGAAAAGTGAACAAAAATAATATACATAATCATAGAAAAATATATTGACGGTGATCTCCGGAATGTCTTGCCGTTTCGAAGGAAGGTCTTCTTCTGAACAAAGATGTGGGACAAAAACTGTCTCTCAATAGTTCATATCCTCTGGTGATGTCTCACAATTATCAAAGATGATTTTATGTATAGAAAACTCACCAATAATCATACCAGCTGTAATGTATAGTAGAACCTGCCATGGGATAAGATGATTGTAATGTAGTTTTTGTCCCACATCTTTGTTCAGAAGAAGATCTTCCTTCGAAACGGCAAGACATTCCGGAGATCACCGTCAATATATTTTTCTGTGATTATGTATATTATTTTTGTTCACTTTTCAATGATTCTTTAAAGACATATATTAAGCGTCACTTTTTCACAGTTTTTCTTGTTCTCCGTACTTGTGACATCAGTGCCAGGTAATGGACCCCAGTAATTGGGGGACGAGAGAGGTATGATGATGGGAGAAGGTACTAAAAGGGAAGGAGACAGAGATACACCTACGCTCAGTCTCCTTCCAGCCTTCGTCCCATCCTGAGATACGTTGGTGTGAGGGCTTGGAAACCCTTCTCTGATGCTGACGCTGTGTAATGCCAGGTCCATCAATAGTAAAGACCATAACGCTGCAAAATTACTTTGCAGCACAAGAAGTGGACCTGGTGTGTGTGACTGAGACCTGGGTAAGGGAGGGTGAAACAGTCACCTTGAAAGGACTAGCCCCTCCCCGGTTCTCAGTCCTACATCAGTCATGGGCTAAGGGTCAGGGGGAGGGGTGGATTACGCATCTAAGAGTTGTTCTCCTTCAGGGCACTCCCCGTCCCGACGTTCTGCAGTATAGACTGTGTTGGCCTGGCCTGGGATACCCAGGAGAGTTTGGCTGTCTGATTGGTGTACTGTCCGCCTAGCACACCAGCGGACAGCCTACGGAGACTGCTGGAGGTGGTAGCAGGCTGGGCCTTGGAGTTCCCATGACTGATAGTACTGGGAAACTTCAACGTCTGTGTCAATGCTGCTGCCTCCTCGCAGCTGTTGGACCCAGCGTCTTCCATGGCAGCATTGGGACTCTCCCAGGCCGAGTTCAGACTGGCAGTTTGGCCCAGCAGCCAAAAGTTTCAGGAGCGTTTCAATAGTGGATTAAAGGGGCGGGCTCACACAGGCACATCTGCCAGGCGTCCCCCAGCCGTACTCAAGCCGTCTTGTGCCGATTCCCTCCCGAGTTTAAAAAGTACCAGGTGAAAGTGGTAGCAAACCGTGTGTAGAGCGGGTTGATTCCGGTTCCCTGAGTGTGAACACAAGCACCGCTAAGACGGGAGCAACCCACAGTCATTGATAATAGGTGCTGGCTATTTCCGCGGCAGGCGCCCGTGCGCATAGGCATGCAGCGGAGCGCAGAAACAGTCGCTAACAGCCCGCCAGGGGTGGGCTGACAGTGCAAACGCTCCCTTGCGCTTCCTCCATGGTATCCTCCAGTTTCATTCGCTGTAGTGTGAACGGGAATACCGTGAACAAGCCTGTCTGTTCTGGGTCTTTTTTGCCACGACTCCCTAGCGCTCCCACACATCAAGCAGGCCACACACTGGATCTGATCTTCGGCATGGAGATATATATATATCTGACTACTACTGATGTAGTGCCATGGTCAGATTGTTTTGCCCTGAAGGCCCAGCTGGGTACACCAGCTCTCTCCTGTCTTAGGTGGCGAGCAGATTTATGCCTGCTTGTGGAGACGAATGGACCCAATTGGCTTCCAGAATGCTCTGCGGGATACAAGCCCCCCCCCAGCGATTCATTTGATGAGCTGACAGAGGACTAGAGTACTCATCTCTCTGAAGCCACTGATGAAATTGTTCCCTGACTTCCTCTTCACTCCCGTCCCAAACTAGTCCCCCGGTACACCATGGAGCTTAGGGGGATGAAACGGGAGCTTAGACAACCAGAGAGAGTTTGGCAACAGTCTCATGACGAAGCTGCAAGAACATCCTACAGGACATTTATGAAGTCCTTTGAGATGACAATGAAGACTGCTAAAAGAGAATTTTTTTGCTGTCTCCATCACATCTGCTAGCTTTCACCCGGCTCAGTTGTTTTTTTGGGTTTTTTAAAAATATTTTCTTTATTTATAACGAAGCCATTGACAAAAAAAGAAAAAAAAGAAAAAAATATGTAAAAAATAAAAACACAGAAAATTTCATCTTGATATACAACATTTGAATGCAGATAGGTTCCATCTTTTCACAAAATATGTAACTTCCACTATCGCTTACTTTATATGCCATAACAATTGAGTATTTTTATATATTTATATACGTATTTCATGTAAATTTCAATCTAACTTCAGCTATTCAACTAATTTATCTCCTTTAACCACCTATAAAAATTATACCAATATTTGTCAAAATTTTCATAACCTTTTTCTTGTAAAAGGAATGTTAATTTCTCCATCTCCGCCACATCAAGTATCTTAGAAATCACTTCCTCTCTAGTAGGAGTTTCCTCATTTTCCCACTTACTAGCATAAGAGATTCTGGCTGCTGTAATAATCTGCATCACCAAATATGTTTCATTTTTCTTAAAAAATATCCGGAATAAAATTTAAGAAAAAGCATTCTGGTGATAGTGGTACTGTCTTTTTCAGTATCTCATCAATAATCTCTTTTACCATATTCCAATATTTTTTGGCTTTACTACATAACCACCATAAGTGGAAATAAGTGGCCGCAGTCGGAGCAGCCACGTGCCAGAGGAACACCAGCTGAAGCCTGCCAAAGATGCCATCGGCCCATCCGAAGCGCCGGAAGTAACATCAGAAGTCCGCCCACCCGGAGAGAAAGCAACAGAACATATGCCGCTGGGTGCCGGTAGGCAGCCCCTTCCCAAAAATGAATTGTGGCCCTAGATTAGGAATAATTGGTACATATACCCTCTGTAAACCGCTCTGAGACCCTTCGGGGTCAAGGGCGGTATAGAAATCGAAACTATAAATAAATAAATAAATAAATATGTTCCATCACTATATTTACATTTACAACAGTTATTTCCAATTCTGGCATCATATTTATTTAACCTTACCGGGGAATTGTTTAGGATAGTTAGGTCTCTTACTTCTCTCTCTCTCTCTCTCTCTCTCTTTTTTTTGGGGGGGGGGTTTTTTTGCTGGTGTGTGGGGGGTGGGGGGTGTGTGTGTGTGTGTGTACCCAAGCCTGGAAGTCATGGCAACCTCTGGCGACTCCTACTGGGGCATGGAGGACATTCAGAGAAGTGCCTCCTGACCCTGGTATTCTTTGGAGGTCTCCCATCCAAATACCTGCCAGGATTGGCCCTGCTTAGCTTCTGAGATCTAACAAGGTCAGGTTTGCCCAGGCTATCTAGGTCAGGGCAGGTCTCTTACCTCTGTTGACGAGAGAACACAAAATGTTAGCGATTCGGCCATTAGCTGTGACAACTTTGTTGTCGCTCCGCCATGACCTGCCTGCCAAAGGTTGATAGAGTATGTGAACTAGAGGCCCCTCAGCCGTCTTTGGATTCTGTAATTCACACTTTCAGCCAACTCTCTCAGGCCAATGTTGACAGGATACTGGGTGCTGCTAAGCCAACCACCTGCCTCTTAGACCCATGTCCATCGTGGCTGGTAAAAGCCGGTGGTGATGGAATAAGAAACCCCTTGGTAGACATTATCAATCTGTCCCTTAGTTCGGGGGTCTTACCAGGGGAATTAAAAGAGGCTATGATGGTACCGCCCTTAAAGAAACCATCTCTGGATTCAACATAGAATCATAAAATCATAGAATCACAGAGTTGGAAGGGGCCAGACAGACCCTCTAGGCCAACCCCGGGCTCAATGCAGGATCAGCCTAGAGCATCCCTGACAAGTGTTTGTCCAGACGCTGCTTAAGGACTGTAAGGGAGGGGGAGCTCACCACCTCCCTAGGCAGCCCATTCCACTGTTGCACAACTCTTACGGTAAAAACGTTTTTCCTAAAATCCAGCTGGTACCTTCCCACCCTTAATTTAAACCCATGATGGGGAGTCCTCTCCTCTGCTGCCAACCGGAACAGCTCCCTGCCCTCCTCTAAGTGACAGCCCGTCAAATACTTCAAGAGAGCAAGCATGTCCCCCCACTTCAACCTCCTTTTCTCTATATTGAATATTCCCAAGTCCCTCGGCCTTTCCTCACAGGGCTTGGTCTCCAGGCCCCTGATCGTCCTCGTCGCTCTCCTCCGCACCCGCTCCATTCTGTCCACATCCTTTTTGAAGTGGGGCCTTCAGAACAGTTTGATTTCAGTCCAGTAGTCACCTTAGAGACCAACAAGTGCTCCAGGGTTCAAGCTTTTGTTGGTCTTAAGGATGCCACTGGACTCAATCTGTGTTTTATTGCTTCAGACCAACACGGCTACCCACCTGAATCTACCTGAAACTCTTGGTGGTCTTTAAGGTTCTACTGGACTCAAATCATAAGAACATAAGAACATAAGAGAGACGCCAATGTTGGATCAGGCCAAAGGCCCATCCAGCCCAATACTCTGTATCCCACAGTGGCCAGAAATACCAGTGCCATCAGGAGGTCCACCAGTGGGGCCAGGACATTAGAAGCCCTCCCACTGTTGACCCCCCCAAGCACCAAGAAGACAGAGCATCACTTGCCCCAGAGCCCCTATCTACACCTTGTGGCTAACAGCCACTGATGGACCTCTGCTCCATATGCTTATCTAATTCCCCTTTGAAGCCGTCCATGCTTGTAGCCGCCACCACTTCCTGTGGCAGTGAATTCCACGTGTTAATCACTCTTTGGGTGAAGAATCAACCCCCCCCCCCCAATAAGCACTGATGGGATCTTAACTTCATTTGTGACATAGCACAGTCCTTTCTACACAGGGTGCTTTCATCTGAAACAGTTCCCATGTAATTTTTTTTTAAAAAAACCTTTCAACACCAGAGAAAGGTCTCTAAAACTAGCACCAACAAGGAAACTGTACAGCGCCTTGAACGACAACGAAAAGAATCATGATCTTTGTTAGTTTTCTATGAGCAAATTAACACGGTTGCTCTTCTCACTGTGATGTGGCACATCTGGGGTGGGATGGGGTGACTCGCGCAGAAAGCACACTGAGTGAAACCGAAACAGCACCACAGCCCACACCCTGAAGAGCCTTGACGTCCAGAAATATTAACTAGATTTCCTGCAGATTGGCCTAGTTTGATGTCCAGTTTGGGAGCCAGTATGGTGCAGTGGTTAGCAGTGCTCCCTCTAAGCTGAGCTAGTGTGACCTAGCTCACAATTTTCTAGCCTCCTCCGGCTCACACATTTTTGTTTTAGCTCAGGAAGGATGGCTCCAGGGCAAACTAATTTATGCAGCAGCCAAATTGCTCGCCAGGAGTTCACATAGTAGAATTTTTGCTCACAAGACTCCACAGCTTAGAGGGGAGCATTGGTTAGGAGTGTGGACTCTAATCTAGGAGTACCGGGTTTGATTCCCTACTCCTCCAGACGCAGCTGCTGGCGTGACCTTGGGTCAGTCATGGCTCTCTCAGAGCTGTTCTCTCACAAGCAGTCCTTGAAAGAGCTCTCTCAGCCCCACCTGCCTCACAGGGTGTCTGTTGTGGGGAGGGGAAGGGAAAGGAGACTGTAAGCCACTCTAAGACTCCTTTGGGTAGTGAAGGGTATGGTATAATTAATAATAATAATAATAATAATAATAATAATAATAATACTCCTCTTCTTCTTCGTCTTCCTCCTCTTCTTGATGGGTCTTGTGCAGGAGAACTTCTGGGTGAGTGGCCCCTTGTAGGACAGAGCTCTGTACCTGTGTCTTGGCACCCCAAATAAACCACCTCTGTACCCTAGTAATGCCAGCCTCCAGGTGGGACCTGGGGATCCCCCAGAACTACAGTTCATCTCCAGACCTCAGAGATCAGTCCCCCTGGAGAAAAGGGATGCTTTGGAGGGTGGACTCTATGGCATTGTGCCCCACTGGGGTCCCCTGTCCTCCCCAGGCTCCACCTCCAAATGTCCAGGAGCTTCCCCAGCTTGGATCTGGCCACCCTACTCCCTCATCCCCTGCCGGTGGGGGGGGGCTGACAACCCTACTATATCCCCCAGGGTACGGCTGCCTCCTCCGTCTGGATTCCAGCAGTCCTCTCCTGCAGGCACTCCCCGTTTCCCACTCTTCCCTTCCTCCTCCACAGACACATTCTCACGTTTACACTTATGCATTTAGATCTTCACAAACCAAACACCTGCAAGGAGGAAATTGACATCCACTCCCCACTTCCTACGCAGTCCACACTCACTTAGCGGAGACTGGCTCTTCCCCGGCTTGCCCGTCACTAACTGGCATTTGCTGTGAGTCACGACAGACACCAGCAGACCCAGTTCACAAGGCCCGGAGGCCAACCTGTTTTCGCTTCCGCTCCAGGAAAGGAATTAGGGGGAGGCAGTGGGCCTCTCCTCCGCTGCCGTCCGTGTGCTCAGCGGACACCTTCTGCGCTCCCGAGGTGTCTGTTTCAGGGGACACCTTCTGCGCTCCTGAGGTGTCTGTTTCAGACCCCATAGCCCTGGCGGTAGAGCCGTCGAAACAGATCTGTCAAGGGGCTGAATCCCTTGCAGACATTTGCTGCGCGGCTGGTGGTGAGTCACTCCTCTCCCCTCTCTTTCTGTCTTCTCAGCATCATTCACAAGTCGGTTCCTTTATTAGCTGAGAAATATATAGCTTCACAGTCATTTTTTTTTCTCTTTGCACACGTCTCTCTGGCAGCGCTCATGCCGCGAAGTGACCCTGTCTTCCAACAGCTTGTTCACAGATCCTTTGGTGGCGGGGGCGGGCGGGGGCGGTAGCAGCCTCCCTGTTTCTCTCAGGCCAGTATATTTTTATAGAGCTGAAGGTGGCTTTGAGAGATAGAGCCCGCCGTTTGCAAGCCTTTTGCACCTTAGCATCACCTCCAGCCAAAGAGCTTTTTGCAGGTTTTTCCACTGACCTGATGCGACAGCAGATGATTGGGACGCCGGCATTTCTCTCAAATCACTTTTTGCCTGGATGTGAAGACACTTGCTTGAAAGCAGAAATTGGCAGGCATTCCCCCCCACTCCTGCACAGTCAATTTGGCTTACGCCTGCCTTCATGCTGCAAATCCCCTGCCTCCAAACTGAATATTGGTTCAGCATTCGGTTTTGTCGTCTCTCCCCGAGCAGTGCTTATATGTTTACCCATTTAAACATTTATTTGGTGCCCCACCCCTTAATCAGTTTTTCCCCTCCTCTGAAACACAAAAATCGCTCTGGGAAGGGAGGAAAGAAGAAAGGTAGATTTGTGATGCCTTGGGCATAAGCCAATCAGTGTTGTGCCGAGCCAGTTTCTGCAGCAAAGGGGTAGAAGGGGTGTCTCCCAAGCTTGACCCTGAGGTTTTGTACATCTGAACAAGTATGCAGCAACCAACACCATTCCACAGCAGTCCTGCCACTCAGATTGCGCATGTCCGCATACATCCCCTGCCCCATGCTTCTCTTGGTCCTTATCGAAAACACTAATACAAGTTGGAAGGAATCGGGGAGCTGATAAAAAGCTTAGCAGGTTCAAAATCCTCATCACCCCCACAAGGACGGTCATCTGGCCCATATTCTCAGATAGTCTAGGACTTTGCATAGGTGGAGAAAAGAAGAAGAGGAGGAGGAAAAGATTGGATTTATACCCCGCCCTTCAGAGCGGCTTACAAACTCCTTTCCCTTCCCCTCCCCACAACAGACACCCTGTGAGGTAGGTGGGGCTGAGAGAGCTCTCTCGAGAACAGCTCTGACAGAGCTATGGCTTGTCCAAGGTCATCCAGCAGCTGTAAGTGGAGGAATGGGGAATCAAACCCCGTTCTCCCAGATTAGAGTCCGCGCACTTAACCACTACACCAAACTGGCAGTGAGTTAGGAACAGAAGAAGAGATTGGATTTATACCCCGCCCTTCACTCGGAGTTTCAGAGCGGCTTACAAACTCCTTTCCCTTCCCCTCCCCACAACAGACACCCTGTGAGGTGGGTGGGGCTGAGAGAGTTCTTTCCAGAAACTGCTCTTTTTCAAGGACAGCTGTTATCAGAGCTATGGCTTGCCCAAAGTCATCCAGCCAGGTGCCAGCAGAGGAGTGGGGAATCAAACCCGGTTCTCCCAGATTAGAGTCCACACACTTAACCACTGCACCAAACTGGGAAGCTCTTGGTGAGAATTGTTGGGGATTGTGGTGAAAACGAGGAATGGCCAGACGTCCTTAGCTCTGACATGTCAAAGGCAAAGACAAGGACACATTTGTGTTCTTAAGCTACCTCTGTTCTCATAACATCACCCCCTGCCCTCATTCACATGAACACGCGCACACACATAACACACTTCAGATGTCTCTTCTCAGCTTGCTCCCTGTAATGGCTTACTTTATCAAAAAAACCCAGAATACTTTAATAAGATGTACACATGCAGCCATTCAAACAACCTCAGCAAATCCCACTATGATGACAGGAGGTAAACAGGGCAGCAGGGATGGAAAGGCAGGATCTGCTGGGCTGAATTTGAGGCCAGCACCCCACTCTGGGTCAAGATGATGCCCCCCCCCCATGCAGGGAGTTCGCTTCTTTGGACCCAAGGAAGGCTTGGGGGAAGTGTATATGTTTTGGTGCTAATAACATTTTTAAAAGCCATCTTCTACATCTCGCAAGAAGACCGAATAAGAATAGGGAGTTGCAAAGGATGGCTGATAGACAGCACGAAGAATTGGACTCCCGGTCACTACGGACAGAACTAATTTCCAGGGATTACCCAAGAGACACGAGAACATAAGAAGAGCCCTGCTGGATCAGACCAGTGAGGGTCCATCTAGTCCAGCATCCTGTCTCACACACTGGCCGACCAGTTCCTCTGGAGGGCATAGAGGCTGAGGCCTTCCCCTGATGTTGCCTCCTGGCTCTGGGACTCAGCGGCTTAGTGCCTCTGAACGTGGAGGTTCCCCTCAGTCCCTATGGCTAGTAGCCCTTCACAGACTTATCCTCCATGAATCTATCTAATCCCCTTTTCAAGCTGTTCATTCCTGCGGCCATCACACCCCCGCCCCAGAGGCCCGTTCCCCGCCGCCGGTGGATCAGGCTCCAGGGGGAACCCCACCCCGACGTTCGCGTCACCTGGAAGTGATGCGACCATGCCGGGCACGCTGAGGGCGGGGCCACGGTCATCCGAGGGAAAACTCTATGGTTTCCCCTCGGATGGTCGTGGCCCCGCCCCCAGCGTGCCCGGCGTCGTCACGTCACTTCTGGGTGACGTGCGTGCGGCGCGCGCACTCCAGCCATGGACCGGGAGTCCCCTGGTAAGAAGAAATTGCCACTTGGCAACCCTAGGATGTGACCTAATATGCTAATGAGCTGTGCTGTCAGGGGTGTGGCCTAGTATGCTAATGAGTTTCTGCTGTTGGGTGTGGCCTATTATGCTAATGAGTTCCTGCTGGAGTTCCTTTTGCCCATCCTGAACCGACTGCCCATCGGCTTCACTGGATGCCCTCGAGTTCCAGCATTTTGGGAGAGGGAGAAAAAGGGCTCTTTGCTAGCTCTTTCCATCCCATGCATAACCGTATAAACCTCTATCATGCCCCCCCCCCCTTAGCTGTCTCTTTTCTAAACTGAAAAGTTGCAGACTCTTCAGCCTCTCCTCCAACCCCTCTTTCCAAATGTCCCCTGGTGGTCTGAACACACAACGACACACAGCTCTGCCTCTCAAGAAATAAAAATGCCGAAGCAAGTACGTCAAACTTGCCCCTGCCGGCTAAAAATTCGATGAACCGTTGACCAGTTAGCTGCGTTAGTTGTGAGCCAGCTCACAGTTTTTTAGCCTCCGGCTCACACATTTTTGTCTCAGCTCAGGAAGGATGGGGCTCCAGAGCAAACTAATTGATGCAGCAGCCAAATCCCTCGCTCACAACTTTAATGGCAGTACAGCTCACAAAGTAGAATTTTTGCTCACAGGGCTCCACAGCTTAGAGGGAACATTGGTCTCAGCTCAGGAACGGATGGCTCCAGAGCAAACTAATTTATGCAGCAGCCACATTTCTCGCTCACAACTTTAATGCCGGCAGCTCACAAAGTAGAATTTTTGCTCACAAGACTCTACAGCTTAGAGGGAGCATTGCCGTTGACCAAGTTACATGGCTGAAGGTTAGCAAAGGTATTTTTTTTAATGTTCCATAAGATGGGCAAAAATAAAATAAATAAAGCAAAAATAGAACACTCACCCTATTTTGCAGAAGAGACATGCATACAGTCCCCATCTGAACCACCACAGTTCCCACCTAAGGAACTTTGGGGATGGGGGGTCAAACAACCATCAATTCACGGGAGAGGGAAAAAGCTATGAAATTAAAACTAGTTTTAAACTGGCTTAAAATTTGTTCTACTGATAGGCTGGGGTGGGGGGTGGGGTGGGGGAGAAGAAGCACCTTGCTCTCTTACTTGGTCACAAATCAGCTCCCATTTCTTCTCATTGTCGTATTGACTGAGTAACTTCATTTTGTCCGGTGGTAAGTTCATGGAATTCTAAAGAAAAATGAGAGGGAAAAAAATCCAATTGCATCACACATGCATCACTGTAACCAACACGGTAAACTATTAAAGCCCCCACCCAAAAGAAAAGGAAATGGTGGGAGGAGAAGGCATGCCCCGCCTCCAGGTGGGATGTGGGGGTTATTGAGATATATGTCAGAGTGATAGAGGTATCAAGCAGTTAGTATAGATCAGTTTCATCTGTTTGTCAGACCTAGCTGTCATGCTAGTAATCATGTAATTACAGCCAGGTGTTTTCTAGCAGGTGTTGCTCTTTCGGGCATTGTTAGAGTTAGTGATTACATCACCTTATTAGAGATTGGCTGGGGTTTAGCATAATAGCTATCAGCTTAGTAAACTGAAGGGGACTCAGTTCTCATAGACTAAGGCACGACATGCTGTTCAATAGGTTGTAAATATCTCTGTATACATTCACTTTATAACTATATAAACTCTCTGTGCACCTTCATAACTGGTCAGTCTCCCGCTTCTTATTTACAATACCCAATAGGGGTCCCCTGGAATTACGACTCATCTCCAGATTAGAGAGATCTGTCCCCCTGGAGAAAACGGATGTTTTGGAGGGGGGACTCTGTGGCCTTGTGCCCCACTGAGGTCCCCTGTCCCCCCCAGGCTCCACCCCCAAATCTCCAGGAGTTCCCCGATCCGGAGTTGTTGACGGGTTTGCGTTATATCATCGCCAGTGTTCCCTCTAAGCTGAGTTAGTGTGAGCTAGCTCACAGTTTTTTAACCTCCGGCTCACACATTTGTGTCTTCGCTCGGTAAGGAGGGCTCCACAGCAAACTGATTTATGCAGTAGCCGAATCGCTCGCTCACAACTTTAACGACGACAGCTCACAAAGTAGAGTTTTTGCTCCACAGCTTAGAGGGAACATTTGCACCAAGCTGAAGATCACCGATGCCGATGAAAATGGTTAGTGCGCCATCTGAATCATTCAAAGATTGCCATCAAAAGAGTACCATCACTAGCACTTTAGTTGCTAATTGTTCGATTGTTTTTAATGTTTGATGTTGTTGCTGTAAGTTGTTTAAATTTTGTACATGGTTTTTATGGTACACGGTACCAATTACTGTAAGCCGCCCTGAGCCCTCCTGCGGGGAGGGCGAGGTATAAATCAAACAAACAAACAAACAAACAAACCCTACCCCCCCCCAGTGGCCAGGAGGGACCCAGCATTCCCAGGGAGGAGAGAAGTACTCCTGTGGCTTGCTCGCACAACTAATAAGAGTGTTTCCACATTAGTCTTCCGTCTCTGGTGTCGACACCAGTCAGTCTCTCCTATACTGCTGCGAATCCAGAGAATACCGGGACAGAGAGGGGTGTTCAAAAAATCTCCACAGCAGGTGGGGCCAAGTTAGCCCCTGCAAGGCTGGTGGCATTGGAGGGTCTGCCTGGCTTGGACCTCAGCAGCAGTAACAAGAGGTGTTGGCAGACCGAGAGGTGTGGTCAGATGGCGTGCTGAGAGCGGGTTAAACTGCTCCGGTTCTAACCAGATTATATCTGATCTGGATAATTGCGATCACACTTACCTCCCTTATCCCGCCTCACCGCGCAGTCACGTCACTCCCCGGCGTCTACACTACCGACGCACGGGAGCGTGTGTTAGCGGGGTTTTTTTAAAAAAAAATCTCAGTTTGCGCATGCGCATAGGCGCCCCTCCGTAGAATGGGGAGGAACTACCATGGCGCATGCACAGAACCACCAGGGTGAATCAATCCAACCCCGCCAACAAAAGACTTCCCTTTAAACGTTTGACCCGAAAATTGCCTCCATGAGATCCCGAACTCATCTAAACGCTAAAACAAGTGACCGTTTAAATGTCGTTTTTCTAAACACGGTAGCGGAGCTCCGCCTATGCGCACACCGCCGACGCATTTAAAAAACGGCGGGCGAAAAGCGGAAGCCTCGGGCAGCTTCCGAGCGGGGAGGGGGTTTAAACTGGAAGTGGCTCGACACCAGAGGAGCGATCACACAGGGGGGAAATGCGGCTTTAAACGGGAGGGCTGAGAAAACACCACTTTGGGACCTGGTAACAAAATACTCCAGGTTACAGAGGTTTTGAGCCGGAAACCAACGGCTGGGAACAGGAGGCTATGTGATCGTGCAGATAAAATCCGTTTCTCAAGCATGACGACACCAGATCAAACGGCGCACCCCTAGAGGTGCCAACTCTGGGTCTGGAGGTACCTGGAGATTTTGAGGGTAGAATCTGTGAGGGTGAGATTTAGGAAGGGACCTTGGTAAGGTGTAATGCTATGCATCCACCTTCCGAAGCAACTGTTTTCTCCAGGAGAAGTGGAATGCATGTTTTAAATAAATAGATGATAAAATAAACAAGTGGTTTTTGTAGTTTGGGGATCGGTTGTCATTCTGCGAAGCCTCCAGCTCCCATCTGGAGGCTACACGAACGCGAGATCACAGGGCAGGTAAACAAAAATCAACCGTGATAGTATTACGCAATCTATCCAAGCATTATCATCAAGCATTTATATTATGGTACACATGACAAAACACATTCCAGGACAAAATATACAAATATTTAAAGTGTCCTCGTAAGCCAAACTCTGTGCTCAAAGTTCCTCCGTATAATACAGCTCAAAGTGGCTTTGCAGAGTCCTTCGTCGACGCAGATGTAAATTATTCCAAACATCTGATCAACTGTCGTGGCTCCAACGGGCCGGCTCCAGACCCGTGTCCGGTCCTTTACCAAGAACATAAGAACATAAGAGACACCAATGTTGGATCAGGCCAAAGGCCCATCTACTCCAACACTCTGTGTCACACAGTGGCCAGAAATACCAGTGCCATCAGGAGGTCCACCAGTGGGGCCAGGACATTAGAAGCCCTCCCACTGTTGACCCCCCCAAGCACCAAGAAGACAGAGCATCACTTGCCCCAGAGCCCCTATCTGTACCTTGTGGCTAATAGCCACTGATGGACCTCTGCTCCATATGCTTAACTAATTCCCTTTTGAAGCCGTCCACGCTGCCACCTCCTGTGGCAGCGAATCCCATGTGTTAATCACTCTTTGGGTGAAGAAGAAGGTACCACGGCAGTCAAAAAAGGTTTTTCCTCTGCATGTTCAGTCTGTTTTGAGGAGTGTTTGACCCTGCAGACCTTGAAATCTATGTTTACATTCAGCTTGATACAGCGTGAGTGCTCGCGGGCTGGAGGCTGGCAACTCTATGCGGACCTGCGGAGCCAGCTTCCGGTGGCCAGTGACCTTCCACGACGGCCGCCCACTGCAACACTTTCCCGGGATGTCAAAAGGGCCAGCTCACTGCCCCAGAGGATGTTGGTCCCAGGTGTCATCCTTCACCCTAACGTCCAGCTGTTCCCTGGAGACACATTTTGGAGTTCCCGCTGCAATCGCAGCATGCCTCCCAGAGTGAAGAGGCCAAAGCGCTGCTTTCACCTGGTTGTTGTCTACTGGCCTACAGGCCGCTAGACTGTCTCCAGATAGAGCCTTGGAGGCACCGGACTGTCAGCTGGCTCTCGGCAAGGCTTTTTGCTATCCTGAGCCGACCACTCTTACCCTTCCACCTCATCTTTGTTAACTGACTGTCCCAAAATATCAGAGGGCTTTGCTCTCGGCTAAGCTAAACGTTTTGCCCTCTACTAAGAGTTTAGTGCAATGGACTGCAGGCTGGAAGGTCGGTAGTTCGGCAGTTCAAGACCCGAGTCTGGCCACAGCTCCTGCCAACCTAGCAGTTCGAAAGCAATTAGATAAATAGGGACCGCTTCAGTGGGAAGGGAACAGCGTTCCCTGTGCCTCGGCATTTAGTCATGCCGGCCACATGACCACGGAAATGTCTTTGGACAGCGCTGGCTCTGCGGCTTGGAAACGGAGATGAGCACCGCAACCCTGGAGTCGGATCCGACTGGCTTTCGAGCAAGGGAAACCTAAGAGTTTAGTAGGGACGTAATTCCATTGATTTCACCCATCAAAGCTGCCGTTTTCTCCAGGGGAATTGATTTCTGTAGCCTAGAGGTCAGTTGTGACTCCAAGCGAACTATAGGCTCCACGGGGAGGTTGGCAACCTTATTTCGCCACCCCACCAGTTTATTACACACAGGTTTGTTCTCTAGCCCTCCCAACTGCTGGGGTGGATCCTCCCCCAATTCTATCCCTCCAGTGTGCCAAGTTTACCTATTTATTAAAATATTTATACCCTCCCTTTCCTTTCAGCTCATGTTGGAAGCCCTCCTCCAAATTAAGCAGCTCTTCCACTGGAGGAAGATTTCTCAGGTGGGAGGAAGGCTACCTGAAGGATGGTTGGATCCACCCCACCCTACAGCACACCTAGGAATCTTTCACATTATACATGGAGGAGGAGGAAGGAGGAGGAGGAGATTGAATTTATACCCCACCCTTCACTCGGAGTCTCAGAGCGGCTCACAAACTCCTTTCCCTTCCCCTCCCCACCACAGACACCCTGTGAGGTAGGTGGGGCTGAGAGAGCTCTCTCGAGAACTGCCCTTGAGAGAACAGCTCTGACAGAACTATGGCTTGCCCAAGGTCATCCAGCAGCTGCAAGCGGAGGAGTGGGGAATCAAACCTGCTTGTCCCAGATTAGAGTCCGCACACTTAACCATGACACCAAACTGGGTAAGGGGGAGAGAGAGACCAGGACCTGGGAGTGAGGAGAAACAGAAGAGCCATGGTTTTCTTGTATTCCATTTGAAATGGAGGATCTAAAAGAGCAAGGAGAAGAATCCAGGTCGTAAACTCGCAATCCCACCCAACTAGGGCTGCCATCTTCAGGCTGGGAAAGTCCTGGAGCTTTAGGGGTGGAGATGGGGAGGGGCGTGGAGTTTGGGGAGTGGAGGATGATTGGCAGGGAAGTGATGCCACAGGACCCACCCTCCAAAGATGTCATTTCCTCCACAGGAACTCATCTCTACAGTCTGAAGATCAGCTGTTAATTCCAGGCCCCACATGGAGGTTTGGCAGTCTAGTTTGGTGTAGTGCTTAGGGGCGCAGACTCTAACCTGGGAGAACCGGGTTTGATTCCCCACTCCTCCACATGCAGCTGCTGGAGTGACCTTCGGTCAGTCACAAGTTCTCTCAGAGCTGTTCTCTCAAGAGCAGTCCTCGAGAGAGCTCTCTCAGCCCCACCGACCTCACAGGGTGCCTGTCGTGGGGAGGGGAAGGGAAAGGAGATTGTAAGCCGCTCTGAGACTCCTGGTAGTGAAGGGCGGGGCATAAATCCAAGCTCCTCCTCCTCCCCTCCTCTATATGCAGGGGTCATTTCCTGAAGGAGCTACAGGAGTGGAGCTCCGGCAGTAAGGAGCCCAGGGGGTGGGCACATGCAACAAGCCCCGCCCCCTGCTCCCAGCAGCCCTCAGTTGGGCCACGAGGAGCAAGAAGCAGCCAGGTAAGTTGCAGAGCCACCCCACTGGCCCGCCTTCAGGTACAAGCTCTCCCTCCTCTGTGAGGGCAGATCTGCACGTCCCCCCCCCCCAATAGCTAGCAGTCCAAAAGAGTCCAGTGGAGCCTGAGCGGTGGGTGTTGCCTTCTGACACACTTCTGGTGATGTCAGGGGGCGTGTCATATGCAAATAAGTTATGCTAATGAGCTCCTGCACCTCTTTTTCTACAAAATGACCCCTGTCTATATGCCACAGGCTGTCCTAAGGAATGTGCTTGTGGCACACACAACACAATGCTACCTGAGTAGGGTTTCCGACCCAGGGTTGGGAAATTCCTGAGGATTTCAGGATGAAGCCAGGGATGGGACCTCAGCTGCAGGGTACAAGCCCCCAGAGTCCACTTTCCAAAGCAGCCCTTTCCTGCAGGGAAACTGATCTCTGTAGCCAGGAAATCAGTTGCAATTCTGGGGGGTGGGGGGGAATCACCAGGCCCCACCTGGAAAGGCCTGGAGTGGGTGGTGCCAGCCCCAAGACTCCTTAACGATGCCAGTGAGTCTCACACGGCTTGCTTCCCTTTTTTGCTACTACATCACCAAAACAAGCCTTCTTGTGACCAAGCTACCCGCTCGCCTGGATGAAATCAGCGGGCATTTAGAGGTGGTTAGCTCAGGCAGAGGAAGTTGCATGTTAAGCATGTGCTCACAACAACCACTGTTGCTCAACCCAGCTGTCCCCACTTCCCCCACCAAAGCCAGTGGTTACAGCAACCTGGGAGGGGGGCCAGCAAAACAGGATGACGGAGGCCCCGTACAGCATTTGGGCGTATCTTAAACTCAGACCCATTTGTCACAGTTGCTCGCTTGCGGTGCACAGATTTCCCTCCTTCTTGATAACAGAAAATACACCATGGGCTGGGCCCACTACTCGGCCGTCACAGACAAAACCTTCACTTGCACCCCAACACAGACTTCCTAATGCAGCCAGGTCCCCCCACCCCGGCCGCCGGCAGAGGACGTAGGGTAGGGTTGCCCGCTCCAGGCTGGGAAACTCTTGGAGATTTGGGGATGAAGTGTTGCCAGAGGCACTGCCTTTACTCTCAGGTAGCCCCCAAAGGTCAAAGAAGACAGGGATGGCAAAGGATGAGATGGTTAGACAGTGTCACAGATGCAATGAACATGAAATTGAGCCAACTTCAGAGGACGGCGGAAGACCGGAAGGCCTGGCGGGAGTTGGTCCATGGGGTCGCGAAGAGTCGGACTCGACTGTGCGACTGAACAACAAAAAACCCCAATAGCAGGGGCACCCCCCACTACTGACCTGAACCAAAGTCCCCCAAAAGTCAAGCACTCTCAGCTTGAGCCACAGAGTCATCCTGCAAGCACTCTGCAAAAAGGGATTTCATATTCAGGTGGCAAGAAAGCAACCCTCAGAGCAAACCTCCAGTCTTCACACACACAGAGAGAGAGACAGGAAGATATGCATATGAAACTTTAACCCCACAGAGACTAAATTATAGTCAACCTACAAAATCTCCCAAATTGTGGAAAGGGTGCAACCAAAATGGCTCATTTATACACTGTTGGTGGTCATGCCCTCAGGTGCAGACGTTTTGGAACTCTGTTTTACTAATAGTAAAAAATATAATAGGTCACGAGATCCCCATTACGCCAGACTATATTTTACTGAACCACTGGGAAAATACTACATTAACCAAAATGCTGAAGGAAGTGACAGCCTTACTACTAACAGCAGCAAAAACAGTACTGGCCCAACAATGGAAAGCCACAAAAATCCCTACAGTGAAGCAATGGTTTCAAAAAGTGTGGGATGTTATAGTACAGGATAAAATTGCAACCCAACAATTATTAGCAGATAACCCATTAAGGGATTCGAATTTTATTGAAAAATGGATTAAATTTTTTCAATATATTGAAACAGAAACAAATGTGATATATAAGTTGCCAGTAAAATAAGTGGATTTTGCCTTTTATTAAAGATACTGTTGTTGTTATTATTAAATGGGGAAAATGTAAATGATAAGTATTTTATATGCTTGTGCTTTTGTTTGAATTTTTGTTTAATTGTTTAAATGTATTATAAAATGTTTATAATTGTTTAAATGTATTATAAAATGTTTAAAAATTTTCAATAAAAACAGAGTGACAAAAAGATATGCATATGAAACAATGGCAGTTCCACCAGGTAAGACATCTACATTTCTAAAGGCTATTCAAAGGCCACCTGGCGAATGGTTCTCCTGTCTCCAGAACCTCACCCAGCCCTTTTGTGTGGTCCCATGTCCTAAGAGTGAATTCTTTGTCCTTCCTTGCTCCATCCCTCAGGATACCAAGATAAACCAATCAAACATTCAAATTATTAACAATCCTTCCTTACGCTAATCAGGGACCCAGCTCCCATCTTTTGTCTGCAACTGGGAACCTATTCAACTGCCTTGGCAGAACTATCAATGGACATAAAATGTATTCAGCTAGCCCAAGTACAGTCATCCAGCACCTGACTTAATCCCATTATAGCTATAGTTAAAGCCAGACTCTGCCCCTCTGAGAGCTCATTGGTCACATCTAGGCCTTGCCCATTCTGGGACTCATCATTGGCCCAGGTAATCTATTGTTCTCACCTGAGACCAGCCCCCAAGGCCTTCCATTGGTCTGCATTGTTTTCCAATGTCTATATCCATCAGAGCACATGGCCTCAGACCCTGTGCCTCTGCCCTGATGCCAACTGACAGCCCACCCCTAAACCTCTGGGTTTAGGCAATGATCCCTTCTTCATGGACCTCTGCACATCTGGACATAGTATCACCCCATAACTGACCCCTCTATAAGCTATCAATCACCTCTGCTTTCTTAGTTCTGTATTGTGTGTGTGTGAATGCTTGATTTTATGTTTGTCTGTTTAAGAACCCTTCAGTACAGAAATCACTGATTTAGTAACCTAGCCTCTGCGTCTATTTCTGGGACTGCGTCTATTTCTGGAACTGGGAAATCAAACTCCCGTATACACAGGTCTGATCCTATATTTAATGCCTATTGCCATTTAATACTCATAGGCCCCGGTCACACCGGCCGGATATCGCAGGGGGGGAGGCGTGGCTGTTTGCCCCGGGGCAAAATAACGTGCGGTTGCGCGATCAGACGTCCTGTGGAGGTTCCATGGAGGTCCTGTGGAGGTCTCGTGGGTAGGGGGGAGGTGCCGATCACAGGACAATCCTGCGATGCGGCAAAGAAGCGGCGCGGTGTGGCAAACGGGTTTGTTTTTTTCTGTACACCAAAGTATGCACATGCTCCGTTGGGTGCTTGTGCGCATCCATGGAGACTTGGGGGGGGGAACCTTTTTGCGAGGGGACATGGGCGGGCGCCGGATGCCACCGGAAACGCGATCAGACGCCCACCCTCGGAGGTACTAGTTTTTTATCCCGCATCTTCGGCAGGAAGCCTCGGGTGAGCCACGGGAGCTCTACGCTTCCCAGATGTGGAGGTGAGAACGCGCCCGGAAAATCCGCCTATCTTCCATCTCTCTAGCGTGGCTAATATTCCGTGTGACCGCAACCATAATTCCCCACATTTATTATTAAATTAAAGCAATTGGACTAACAGATGCCTGGGGAGGACAGGGATGTTAGTGAGGTTACAAGGCCACAAAGTCCATCCTCTAAAGCATCCATTTTCTCCAGGGAAACTGATCTCTAGAGTCGGATTTTCAGTCTCAAGGAGGTGACTGGAGACCTCCCGGAATTACAACTGGTCTCCAGGTTATACCCATTAGTTCCCCTGGAGAAAACGGTTGCTTTAGAAGGTGGGCGCTATGGCATTGTACTCCACTGAGGTCCCTCCTTGCCCCAAACCCCGCCCTCTCCAGGCTCTGCCCCCCCAAAAGAAATCTCTAGGAATTTTCCAACCCAGACCTGGCAACTCTGTAGTCTGGAGATAAGTTGTACTTCTGGGGGGGGGGCAGGTCCTTCCTGGAGGTTGTGGAAACTTGAGCTGCAGTGTTA
>NW_015161428.1:194711-196263 GCF_001447785.1 Gekko japonicus
CCGCCCCCCCCCGGCCCCCAGTCTAAAACAGTCCAGTGGCACCTTTAAGACCAGGGTTTATTCAGGTACAAGCTCTCCCTCCTCTGCGAGGACAGGTCTGCACGTTCCCCCCCCCAATAGCTAGCAATCCAAAACAGTCCAGTGGAGCCTTCTGACACACTTCCGGTGAGGTCAGGGGGTGTGGCATATGCAAATAAGTTATGCTAATGAGTTGTGCTAATGAGGTCCTGCACCTCTTTTTCCACGAAATGACCCCTGCTTTGTACAATCTAATAACTACCAGTCAGTTTACATCCTTTTTATACAATCAACCCCAATGGGAGTTTCTAGAATTGTACACCAGCTTCTCCTTGCTTGAAAGTTTTCTAAAGGGGGAAGTTTCCTTCTGTGGTTACACTGGAGTTTAAATTGATGTTTATTGCTGGTCCTACAATAGGCCCATTAAGCAGCTGACATTCATAGACGGAGCGCTCCTGTCTTTCTCCCATTAGGGTTGATTGTTGTTTGACCCACCTGGAGGCTGGCACCCCTGGTTTACAGGCGGCAACTATGTATAAGTCAGCTCATCCTCCCACCGATCTCTCAGGGTTAACTCTTACCCTGGTTGGTTTTATTTTATGTTCACAGGCAATGCTCCCTCTAAGCTGTGGAGGCTTGTGAGCCAAAATTCTGCTTTGTGAGCTACTGGCATTAAAGTTGTGAGCGAGCGATTGGGCTACTGCATAAATTAGTTTGCTCTGGAGCCCCTCCTTCCTGAGCGAAGGCAAAAACGTGTGAGCTGGAGGCTAAAAAACTGTGAGCTAGCTCACACTCACTCCGCTCAGAGGGAACACTGCTCACAGGGATCCCCTGAACACTCATGGCCTTCCAGTAAGGTTAGTTAACTAAGAGCAGAGTATGTGAGGTCACAGTAGGACTTCTTGTAAAACCTGAGCTGGCAGATCAAAAGTAAGAGGCTCTTTGCAACATCCTTACATCCTCCCTGAGTGTTTTTTTTTAAATGTTCTTTAATGGACACAACAAGGCCATCCATTAGTTCACACTAGAAGCACCTTCTCCATATTTACCCACACACACAAAATCCCATTGCGATATGGAATGGCTGCAATCATAACCAAGGCCTCATATCTACTCACCCCCCAAAAAAGCAATTCTGCACTTACACTCTGCAGAAATAGGATGGCACAAGTTAAGGTAAAGGGCAGCCGCTCTGCAGCTCAGGCGGCCCAAGGTCTTCCCAGCAGCCTTGGTGAGCCTTTTGCACCTTTCCTCAACAAGCTAAGTGAGAGACATCCTGGGTTTTACTTTTAAACGTTGTAGATTTACACAGCTGTGGCCACGCAGCACCCAAAACACCCAAAGGGTCCTAGAGATGCCCGCCTCCAGGGGGGACCTGGGGATACCCCGGAATCACAGCTCATCTCCAGACTATAGAGATCGGTTCCCCTGGAGAAAAGGGATGTGAAAAGTACTGGGTTCGCCGCATGGAGGACTCGGACAACGACATTTGTCACAGGGCTCTTTTTGTAGCAGGTACTCATTTGCATATTAA
>NW_015161428.1:196422-213615 GCF_001447785.1 Gekko japonicus
CAACCAGGGCCACCAAATACCCATCCCCCCGCAAAACCCCCCCCCCCCCCAGTCCCATTGGAGGGTTTGAATGTCCCGCCAAGGTGGCTATTGGTTGGGGCTGGGGGATCCAGGATCCGAAGTTTCCATTGTTCTAGGATCCAAGCTCTGGATTTTCCGTGGACCCCTGGTGGTGGTCCACGTACATAACAGGATGCTTTGGAGGGTGGACTCTATGGCTTTGTGTACCACTGAGGTCCTTTGGCCTCCCCAGGCTCCACTCCCAAATTTCCAGTTTACCAATCTGGATCTGGCAACCCTACCTCCCCCCCCCCATGGCTGGGGGGGGACACACCTGGCAACGCCAAGGGGTACTCAGATCCTTAAAAATATATATATCCAAACATGCTAGTAAGATGCCTGGCTGAAATCTGCTGCAGCTGAGTTAGCCAAACATACATTTGGTGGTCAGTCCCCACCAGTGTTCCCTCTAAGCTGAGTTAGTGTGATCTAGCGCACAGTTTCTTAGCCTCCGGCCTCACACATTTTTGTCTCAGCTCAGGACGGATGGGGCTCCAGAGCAAACTAATTGATGCAGCTTGCTCACCACTTTAATACCAGCAGCTCACAAACTGCTTGCTCACCACTTTAATACCAGCAGCTCACAAAGTAGAATTTTTGCTCACAAGACTCCACAGCTTAGAGGGGAGCCTTGGTCCCCACTAAGTTTGCAAACTGGAAAATCCCTAGAGATTTGGAGAGCAGGATTTGGGTGGGGGAGGGACTTCAGAGGGGTATAATGTCATGGATATTCCCCCTCTCCGAAGCAGCCATTTTCTCCAGGAAAACCAATCTCTGCCGTCCAGACATCACGTTGTGATTCCAGGAGATCTCCAGGTCCCATGTGGAGTTTGGCAATCCTAGTTCCCACGTGGACTACTCCAGCTCTGTCCCCAGAGTGAGGTGTAAACATGCGAGCCTTTCTAACCTTCAGCATTTTCAAATGGCCTCCGCTGCTGAGATCTTGAGGCTTTGAGAGCGTGCGGAAATTGCCATCTGGAGGCCTGTTGCCACAGCAACGCCAAGAGCAGCCATATTGAAAAGGGTGCTCAGGATTCCCACGCAACTGCAAAAACAGGGGGGGCCCCACACACACCAGATTCACGAGTGGTTGATCCAGTTGCTCGCAAAGGGAAGATGTCCGCCCCCAATTTCTCCTCAGAGGGAAGCGTCAAGAAATCTCTCAAGAAGCAAGCGTGGAAATGCCTGGCACCCCACACACTCCTTGCGCAGCCGTTCCCGCCCTTGGAAGGGCTTCAGGCTTCTCACACGACTGCCATTCAGAGACTCCTCCAGAGAGGGAGAGAGCGGCACCCAGGGAAAGAATCAAGTGCCTCCCCCCACACTCGACCCCCCCCCCCAGCTTCTACTACACTAACTTTATATGCTTCTAACCAGGGGTCATTTCGTAGAAAAAGAGGTGCAGGGGCTCATTAGCATAACTCATTAGCATAACTCATTTGCATGTGCCACGCCCCCTGACATCACCGGACGTGTGTCAGAAGGCAACACCCACCGCTCAGGCTCCACTGGACTGTTTTGGATTGCTAGCTATTGGGGGGGGGGGAGAGATCTTGTGCGCCCAGGGGACGGGCACACGTAACAAGCCCCACCCCCTGCTCCCAGCAGGAACTCTTCAACATTTCAGACAGAAGTTCTGTTTAACAGGATACCTTTTAATCTGCACAGCCCATCAGATACCCCGAGAGCAAAAAAAAAACCCAACTCGCCCTGCCCGTTTTCTGAAAGCACTAGGCGAGTACCAGGAAAGATGTCGGTGGGCAACACGGCACCCACAGGCAACATGCTGGCAACAAGGGCATCTTTCTCCTCCTCAGAACAGCCATGAGAGGATAAACTGCCTCAGGTAGGAAGCTCATCTACACAATTCATAAAGATAGCTTCAGGTGGCTAGCCCTGTTGGTCTAGCAACAGAGCAGAGTTTGAGTGTAGTGGTGCATTGAAGACCAACAAAATTTAATCCTGGGTATTGTAGAAATTTAGAGTTTTAGTAATTTTGTAATTAACATATGCAGATCAAACACAGTTTTATATTTAAATATTTTATATATATTATTGGTACCCTTTTGTATTGTCTGTAATTGGGCTGGTGATATACCGAATAAACTGAACTGAACTGAAGTTTAATCCTGGGTATAAGCATTTGTAGGAGCTGCGATGGCTCAGTGGTTAAGACGCTGAACTGCAGTTCGAGACCCGAGTGCCGCAAGACGGAGTGAGCTCCCGTCTCTGGCCCCAGCTCCTGCCAACCTAGCAATTTGAAAGCAAGAAATTGCAAGTAGATAAACAGGTACCACTTTGGTGGGAAGGTAACAGCGTTCTGTGCACCTCGGTGTCTAGTCATGCCATTCACATGACCACAGAGACGTCTTTGGACAGCGCTGGCTCTTCAGCTTGGAAACAGAGATGAGCACCGCAACCCTAGAGTCGGATTCGACTGGTTTTCAAGCAAGGGGAACCTTTACCTATAAGCATTTGTGTACATGCAGTGTATGTGCACACGAAAGCTTATACCCAGGATTAAACTTTGTTGATCTTAAGGGTGCCACTGCACTCAAACTTTGTTCTTTTACAATTCATAAAGAACACTGGGATTCTTTTGGGTTCTCAGCCTGGCGGCCTGAACGTGGAACCAGGGAGCAGCCAGTTCTCTCCTCCATCAAAAATACCTCTTTGGGTTCCCCAGTTATTCTTTATAGTGTTTCAATTTATTTCTACAGTCCTTAGACCAGTCATACAAAAAGAAGTACACCTTTACAATATTCCAAGATTTTAGGATATATCAGTGAAGCATTAAAAGCAAACTAAAATGTCATCTAATATCAAACAGCAATTAAATTAAGAATTAATATTACACACATTGCAGAACTGGACAGGGCCAGGGGTCATTTCCTGCGGGAGCGCACAGGAGCGGAGCTCCAACAGTAAGGAGCCCAGGGGGTGGGAACATGCAAGAAGCCCCGCCCCCTGCTTCCAGCAGCCCTCAGTCGGACCACGAGGAGCAAGAAGCAGCCAGGTAGGTTGCAGAGCTAATGAGCTCCTGTACCTCTTTTTCTACAAAATGACCCCTGGACAGGGCAAATAGGGATTCTGGTTTTGTGACTCACATGCACAAACGGTGAGCATGGTGGCAAGGAGGTCATTTTCTGTTTGGCAGAACCTGTTACTGCCTGCTTTGGTGCCTAATCTCTACACAGAAAGGTACTGGGGTTAAGCCATTGTGAAGGGTGTCTGCCCTGCCCTGGAACGTGCCATGGGTTACTTAACCGTGAAGGGTCCTTCTTCTCTGAGGAAGGGAAGACATCTTGTCTCTCGTGAAGTCATTGTCTATGTAAACTGTTTCTTCTGCAGTTATCTATGTTACTCTTTATCTGTCTAATTTCTTCTAGTTACCTGTTTCTGTTCTTTAAAGTTGCACTATATTTAGAGACAGGAGAAGTCTCTTGAGAGTCCCTTGGACTGCAAGGAGATCAAATCAATCAGTCCTAAAGGAAATCAACCCTGACTGTTCCCTGGAAGGCCAGATACTAAAGCTGAAGCTCAAAGACTTTGGCCACCCAATGAGAAGGGAGCCCTCCCTGGAGAAGACCCTGATGCTGGGAAAGATTGAAGGCAAAAGAAGACGGGGACGGCAAAGGATGAGATGGCTAGACAGTGTCATCGATGCAACGAACATGAAATTGAGCCAACTTCAGAGGACAGCGGAAAACAGGAGGGCCTGGCGTGATGTGGTCCATGGGGCTGCGAAGCGTCAGACTTGACCGTGTGACTGAACAGCAACAACAGCAGCAATGATTTACGGCTTTTCGGAGTCACTAGAACTGAAGGCGGGTGGACTACCATGACACAGACAGGAAGGAGGAAAAAGTAGAACACCTCCTCTAATCTGAGGATGCCAGGCTCAGTGGCAGAGTTACTCTGGGCACCTGCTCCTCTATTGCCATGACGACAGGTTCTCACGGTGAGCCCTGCTGGGCCCGGGATCCAATGAACTCCTGGATGGAGCTCTGGAGCAGCACACGACCTCCCTTTCCCCTACAGTTCACTTGGGAGGACAGAGAGAAATCCTCCATGGCGAAGCGGAAATCAAAACCGCCGGCTAATTGCACTTGATGTGGCCGCTGAAGTGCATTAAGACTAATGTTTGCAAAAAGCCAGAAGGCGGGGGGGGGGGGCCCTGCAAGGAACACACACACATACTTTTAGAAAGTGGTTTGGATGCTTTGTTTCATAGGGGACGCTCACAAGAGAGGGGCAGTTTGGGGCATCATAACGTGAGAAGAACATTGGTGAGCTTGACCAAAGGACACCTAGTCCAGCACCTTGTTTCAAAGTGGTGCCTCTGGGAAGGCCACAAGCAGGCCATGAAAACAACCACCCTCTGGGTGCATTCAGACGGGGCATTTATACCAGTATGAACTGCTGCGGTTCCAACCAGTGCAATTTGATCCGGAAGAAACGCGATCACACTCACCTCCTGAATGCGCAGCACATCGCGATATGCCCGTTCACACTATCGACGCACAGCAGCGCGCATTGGCAGGGTTTTGTTTTGTTTTTTTACATTTTGCACATGCGCATAGGCGGCCATCCACAGAGTTGAGATCTTCGCGCAGGCGCAGAACACTCCGTCCCGAAAAGCGTGCCCTGAAGCAAAGACGTCCCTTTAAATTTTTACTCTGAAACTGGCCTCCGTGAGGTCCCGGACTCATCTAAAGCCTTACACTAGGCCCTTTTTTTGGTTTGTTTTACAAACGCTGGGGCGAAGCTTTGCCCAAGCGCACATCGAGGAGGCTTAAAAAAAATGGCGGCCGAAAAGCGGAAGCCTCGGGCTTCTGAACGGAAGTGGCTAGACACCGGCGGAGAGCGATCATACGGGGATAATGCGGTTGGAACCAGTGCACTCAGGATACCACCACTTGGGGACCTAGTAGCAGAATACAACGGTTAAAGGCTCTTTGCTTAGGGAAGGAAGGCAGATATTTGCCGTGTGATTGCCCGTAAGTACACCAATTCCAACCGGCATCTATACCGGCATAAATGCCCCGTCTGAACGCACCCTCTGATATTCAGAAGTATACTGCTTCTGAACATGTGGGTTCCATTTAGCTATCAGGGTGCTGACAGACCTAGTCCCCTCCAAGAAGCTGTGTCATTCGAATCGGCCTGTGACTCCGTGGGACCTTTTGTGGTACATTAACAGAACGTAATTTCTTGATCACTCAAGAAATTAAAGAAAAAAGACATGAAAGAAAGAAGCAAAAGAAGAAGAAAAGCCCAGGAAGAAAAGGTTGTGGAACATCACTGGGTAACATCACTGAGCACTTTATTATTGCTAAGAATGTTGTTTTATTCTGTTTTTAATGTTTTATATTGGCACATGTTGCCCTGTTTGTGAGCCGCCCTGAGCCCGTTCGCAGGGAGGGCGGGATAGAAATATAATAATAATAATTTTTTTTAAAAACCTGATCAAATGAGAGTTGATTCGAGCAGGAAAGGGTTAACTGACTCCACTCTGGCCATCTTGCAGCTGCCCCTTCAACCTTCTATCTCAGGCAATTGGACAAAACCCACACATTTCTCCTTAAACCTCCACAACAAAAAGGGCTAGACACTTATTTTTAATGAAAGTCAAGGCATGGATACCCTCATGACCTCTGAAACTATGATCCTGGCCCTTCTGCAACTTCTCCAAGGGTATCAGGAGGGTTCACATTTACTCTCTTACTATTCCCACTTTGCAGATAAATCTCCAACCTTGGGGGGTTAGTTTTTGTGTGCGTAGGATCTCATCAGATCTCAGAAGCCACGTTGGCTTAAGTTAGTATTTGGATGAGAGACCAGAAAGGAAGTCCAGGGTTGCTACACAGAGTGCATCGCATTGGCAAACCACCTCTTGCCTTGAAAACTCTATGGGGTTACCGCAAGTCAGCTGTCACTTGACAGTACCTCACATATACACACAAGTTACATTAATGTGCAGCTGGTGGGGTTCTCTTTGTGCAAAGAACAGTTGCTAAGAGTCAACAGTGTTGGCAGCAAGAGGAACCAGGATTGCATCAAAGAGGAACTGACGTCCTTTCCTTCCCCCACCATCAGAAATCCCATCTGTCTGACTTTCACCAGGCAGCACCTACACACCTTCAAATATGTGCCGTAATGCTCAGAAACCAGTCTTTTAAAATAAACGAAAGCTATGATTTTTTTAGGCAGTCAAGTTTGACAGCCAAATTCCCCATTCTGCAGCTTTAAAATCATGGCACAGATCTCTCGACGCAGAGACTGCCCCGCAATTGTGGACAGATGAAACAAAGGGGGGGGGGATGCATATAACAGAATGATAGATTTTGATAATCCACTGTGCAGTTGGACAAGAACTTGCAACAAACAGATGCTGTGCAGAAAACATGGGGGGGACGACACTTTTTAATTTTATTGTTTTGACCCTAACAGCTTACATTTAAAACACCTTACCTATTATCTCTTGAAACCGCCATGGCAACTCCCCTTTTCCCATTACAAAATTCTTTAATCCCCCACTGCCTTCTCCCCAGAAAGGTACTTACTTAAGCCACTTGCCCAACTTGAAGTCTCTGGTTAAGTGATTTTACAATGAGCTTAATGGCGTTTCTCTCTCTCTCTCTCTGTTTCTCACTGCCTGGATTGTTTTCCTGCCCTTGGAACTATACATTTGGGGTGGGGGAGAGGACTGGAACAGCTAGATTCATGAACTACAGTACAAAGGAGTAAATTTCTCTTCAAAGGCTGTTCGCACATAAGTCATTCTGATCCAGGTTTAAGCAACTCCTTTGCTCATGTCAACCTCTTACTAATTTAGAGCCATGGTTGCCAACTTTTTGATTAATGAGAACTCCCCCCCCCATCAAGTTCATTCAGTTTTCAAGGCAAGAGGCGTTTCAGAAGGGGTTTGCCATTGTCTGCCTCTGAGTCACGACCCTGGTATTCCATGGAGGCCTCCCATCCAAACACTTGCCAGGGCCGACCCTACTTAGCTTGCAAGATCTGATGAGATCGGGAGTAGCCTGGCCTATCCAGGCCAGGGCAATGAAAGCGACTTCTGAGTGATGAAAAATATCCCTAACTCCTGCCCTCTCCGATGTGTTAACAAGTGTTGCTCTCTCCTAGAAAACAGAACATGGGTCGGAAGGACCAGAAACAGGGCTGCCAGCCTCGCCCATCCCATGACAGGAAGTGGTGGCGGCTACAAGCATGGACGGCTTCAAGAGGGAATTAGATAAGCATATGGAGCAGAGGTCCATCAGTGGCTATTAGCCACAAGGTAGAGATAGGGGCTCTGGGGCAAGTGATGCTCTGTCTTCTTGGTGCTTGGGGGGAGGGTCAACAGTGGGAAGGCTTCTAATGTCCTGGCCCCACTGCTGGACCTCCTGATGGCCCCTGGTATTTCTGGCCACTGTGTGACAGAGTGTTGGAGTAGATGGGCCTTTGGCCTGATCCAACATTGGCTTCTCTTATGTTCTTATGGGTGGTGAGGATGGCAGAAATGCTCTAGCACCCTGACGTCACTTCTGGCTGATAAACTGGATGCGGCGCCTCTCTAGGAACCCTACAGATCTCTATAGTTTTTTCTTATCCTGGGGAAATGAACGAAATGAAAATAGAAATGAAAAAAGCAGAGACAGATAATAGATAAATAGATAATAGATAAATAGGACAGATAATAGAATACATTGTTGTTGTTGTTCAGTCGCACAGTCGAGTCCGACTCTTCGCGACCCCATGGACCTCTGAAGTTTGCCCAACTTCATGTTCGTTGCATCTATGACACTGAATACATAAACAGGTAGAAATGAAGCAGTACAGAGAAAAATCCTATGGAATTAGAACTTTAAAAAGAAAAAGGGGAAAAGACTAGCGCAGACCGCTTTGCAATCTTTTCCTGGGTCTTCCAGGGAATGCATGAGCTGCAATAGCCAGCAAGCCAGTGGTAGCTTGGAGACAAAGTATTGGAGACCCCTGATTGAGAGGTTCAAGGCAAAGTTAAGCAGAGGTTGATGCGAGTGAAAAGAGTCCATAGGCACTGGTAAGACTCCCTCAGTCCTGGGATAAGTAAACCAAATAATCTATGTGCCAAGGACTCGGGGACTTCAGCTAGGACTCTCCATGTCCAAGGCTGGGAGTAAGCTTAGCCAGGTACTGTCACCAAACCTCCTGAGTCCCAGAGGAACAAGGAATGGAGACCGGAAACTACAGGGCAGGTTTGTCACAGCAGGGGATGAAGCTTTATGGGGTTCAAGAAGAGCCTAGCTCCTCCCTGCGATGGTGGTACCATGCCACACATGGAAAAAGCAGGGTGGAACCTCGGCAGTAAACAATGACAGGAGATGGCTGCCTGTGTGTGAGACCATTCCACATCCTTATCCATATTTGAGAAGGACTTTGGGGTAGGAGCCATTGTACTGTGAATTATCCAAAACAGTCAGCAAAGAGGATACCAGCTCTCTGGGTTGGGAAATACCTGGAGATTTTGGGGGTGGAGCTTGAGGAGAGCAGAGGAACTTCAGTGAGATAGAACGCCATAGAGTCTACCTTCCAAAGCAGCCATTTTCTCCAGATGAACTGATTTCCGTTACCTTGAGATCAGCTGTAATCCCAGATCTCCAGCCTCCACCTGGAGGTTGGCAACTCTGCATAATGAAACTTCTTACAACTTGCTGAAAAATCAGCTTTGAGGGCCTGTCACGACCCCCTGTGGGTTGCCACCTTCATCTGCCACCACTCTGGACTTAGGATCCCTTGGGAAGGCCCAGAGTACCCTCCCAAGCCCAACCAAAATCCCCCTTTTATTTTGGTGTTGTTGTTGTTCAGTCGCACAGTCGAGTCCGACTCTTCGCGACCCCATGGACCATATTACGCCAGGCCTTCCGGTCTTCTGCCGTCCTCTGAAGTTGGCTCAACTTCATGTTCGTTGCATCTATGACACTGTCTAGCCATCTCCTCCTTTGCCGTCCCCGTCTTCTTTGACCTTCAATATTTCCCAGCATCAGGGTCTTCTCCAGTGAGTGCTCCCTTCTCATTGGGTGGCCAAAGTATTTGAGCTTCAGTTTCATTATCTGGCCTTCCAGGGAACAGTCAGGGTTGATTTCTTTTAGGATTGACTGATTGGATCTTCTTGCAGTCCAAGGGACTCTCAAGAGTCTTCTCCAGCACCATAGTTCAAAAGAATCTATTCTTTGGCGCTCGGCCTTCCTTATAGTCCAACTCTCGCAGCCATACATGACTACTGCGAATACCATTGCTTTGACCATGCGGACTTTTATAGCCAAGAAAAATAGGTGTGATGACCAGGCAGAGATCATTAAACAAATGGTTTATTAATACAGTAATTGGGCAAGGAAAACAAAACAAGGTGCTTAAAATATATAACAGTGTCTAAAGGCAAAATAAATAAATCTAACACAACTACCTATTTCACTTAACTGGTTACTATTCAAGGCCCACAGCCTCTTATACAAAGCCTGTGCCTGTGCCTGTACTCACTCTGTCCCAAGTGAGGGATCTTTCTCTCAGACCAGACTGTCCCCTCAGTTTACTCTGTGAGAGGAAAGAACGCAGAAGAGAAAAGAACACAGTTCCACAGCCCATAGAGCTTAAGTCCGAATCTCCTCACACAATCCCTGAACACCGATTGGTTACAACTGTCGCTAAGCATTGTGGGGATTGTAGGCTCTCTGCTTTCCACTCCCACACAGGTCTCCTAGGGCCTAGACCTCTAGGCCTTGTCTCCCAGTCCTACACAGATCATGACAGGGCCCCATCCAGTATACACAAAAGAGTGGCCAGGCGAGCTTCACTAATCCCCACTTGTATTTCCACATGAAGGGCAAGCAGTCCTGGCAAGAATTGCATTCTAAAGTATGATTTGGAGGTTCTCCTAAAATACAGGGGAAACATTAAGAGGAGCTAAAAAGCAATTCCAATAATTAAACCAGTGAAATGGCTCAGGGGGCTTCACGCATCATTTGTCTCCCAAATTTGCACTGATTGACTGATTTTCAAAGGAAATCCACTGCTCACGGCAAGGAAGGTGGACCTGGAATCTCAGTTCCCTCCTGCAGATTTCGCTCACCCCTCTTGCCGAAGTCCTGCAGGATCTCCAGTGAAGCATGAGTGACATCTTCTTGGCTGTGGTCCCAGGTTTCAGCCATTTGAGATTTTTTCAGGAGTCAGCAAACCAGATGCTGCAGCAGCGGCATTATCAGCCTCAAGTTAACCAGTCACAAGAAAGCCCTCTCCTTCCCCCATCCCGTCTTGCCTCTCCCTTCATTCACTGCAACAGCAAAGCATTTTCCTTTTCACTTATTTGCTCCTACCCTGTGGTCACACAACCCACCTCTTCCATCAGTTCTTAACGTGGGCCTGCCTTTGGCTGAATTATCTTCTAACAGAACTTCTATGGGATTCCCTTGTAACCACAGATCTGGGCCTTAGTGGTTCTCTTGACATACATGAAGATACATGAAGCTGCCTTATACTGAATCAAACCATTAGTCCGTCAAGGTCAATAAATCTGTTCTAGTTATCTGCTCTATTTATCTGTTCAAACTGGCAGCAGTGCTCCAGCATCTCAAGCAGAGGGATTTCACATTGCCTACTTCCTGATCCTCAACTGAAGACGCCAGGGACTGAACCTAGGACCTTCTGCATGGAAGGAAGAAAGGACTACCAGTGCACACGAACGCATGAAGCACCTTATACTGAATCAGACCCCTGGAAAGTCAGCATTGTTTACCCAAACTGGCAGCAGCCCTCCAGTGTCTCAGGTGGAGATCTTTCTCATCACCTACTGCCTGTTCCTTTTTTTCAACTGGAGATGCCGGGTACTGAACCTGGGACCCACTGCATGCAAAACAGATGCTCTTCCACTGAGCCACAGCCCCTCCTCTTGACCAACCTGCAGAAAAGAATAAGACTTCCTAGGCCACATAGTTTTTCTGAGGATGTAAAACAAGGAGTAAAAACCTAGTAGGTAGGACATTCTCTGGACACATTAAGCCCGGAATCCAGACACTTAAGGGCTGGTTAGAGATGGGACCTCCAGAGCTCTGGTGAGCATCCCTTCAAAACAGGTAAAGTTGCATACTTGAAGGGAGAATGAGTCAAGGTATTTGGGACTTTTTAGTTTAGGAGAGAAACACATCAGTGCGCCATGATGGAAATTTATTTAAGTATTAATGGTTTGGGAACAATGAATAGGAAGAAACACCCCCCCCACACACACACACACACAAGCAATTAATTAAAAGGCGTGATTCTGGCTCCCAGCTGCTGGGCCAGCCAAACCTCTCCCGCCCCCCGACCCCGATGGTGAGGCCCGTGTGGCTCCCAGCCATCAGCTCACCAAGCCTTCTCCCTCCACCCCCACCACTGGCGGTGGGACAGTTCCCAGGACATTCTCTGAGCATGCGCAGGGAATGCTCTTATTTTGGGGGGGGGATTTAAATATCCCCCGTATATCCATGCCAATAAAGGTTTTGAATTGAATTGATATCCCCCGTATAGTTTTTTTAACTTTTCAGATTTTTCCGCACACCTGGGGATTGCCCCAAGTGTGCAGGAAAATCTCTCTGCCCCCCCCCCCAAAGGGCGGCTTTAGATATTCGCACAGAGGGGGCCTCTTGGCTACTAGTATATAGATAATAAAAGCTGTTTTTTAAAGAATAATAGAGAATTGAGTGGAAATCAGCAAATATCTAGAAATCTGGATCTTATTGGTACATTACTGGAACAACTGAAAACAGAGCCATTTTCCTTATTTTGGTATTTTAGTATAAAACTAAAAAACTGAATTCAAAGTCAGATATCTCATTCCATTTGTGTTCCATTTGCCACTTGCAGAGGCAAAATCTGAGGAGACTATCTGAAGGAATATCCAAGTTCTGGTAGAATATATATCTAGAGAGCACTTTCGATTATTCCGCCTCACTTAGGCTTTAGCTGGGCCTAAATTTTAGGCTTCAGCTTTATGGAAACACAGGCCAAGAAAACGAGAGACAATCTTCTTTTGTTGACCTGGCAGGATTTCTTTCCAACAGGAGCCTTTCCACTTCATTGGGCACCACTTGGGAGGTCTTGGGGCGGGCTTTGGGGGATATGGGAGAGTGGCTGCTGTTGGAAGGGGGCACTCGAAAGCCCCCTTGTGTAAACAAAGCACCTGCCCAGAACCAGAGAAACATTCATGGGTGTACATAAAACCTTCTTGCAGAGATCTGCATCCCCCCTCTCTGAAATGTAGGCAGACAGCCTGATATAGAAGAGGAGGAACTATCCAAAACGTGGCTGAACCTCAAATTGTTTTTTACGTTTCAAATATTAAACCAGGCATGTTTTCAGATGAGTCAGAAATGCCAAGAATCCGGGGGAGGATGTGGGCAGGTGGGTGTGGGCTCTGTTTACATCTCCATGCACCAAAGCCTTTGACAGATTTTGGATATCAAAACAGACCAAGAGTACAGATGTGAGGCTGAATAGCAAAATCCACCAAGACCGCCTTCTCCTATTGCAACACACATCCCTGCTCCCTTCGGCCATCGTCTCGGGGCTTCTTGCAGGTGCCTGGCCCCAGGATGGCTCGCTTAGCTGTCACCACGGGAAGGGCCTTCACAGTTGCGGCCCCTACCCTGTGGAATGCACTCTCGGATGACACCTGTGCCCTGCTGGACTTGTTTAGTTTCCACAGGGGCAGGCAAAGCTGAATTATTTAGGTTGGCCTTTGGAAGGTGACCACGTGTATGGGATGTTTTAACAGTGGTATGGTGGCAGCCATGTATTTTAATATTTTAATGTTAATATTTTATGTTTGTTATTTGTTTTTACGTGGTTTTTACCTTACTGGTTTTAATGTTCTATCTCGCCACAAGACCCTTTGGGTGAGTGGCAACTAAAAAAAAAAATCTAATAAATAAATAAATAAATTACAAAACAAGAAGCTGGAAATCAGCTGGGACACCACACTGAAGAGGTGAGCCAAGTGTCATGGACAACGACGACGGAGCCGGGCCCCTGCCCGAGTTGGCAGCGCAGCTGGAGTCGCCGGCATCACCAGAGCTGGAAGCCGGCCCCTCTGACTCCTCGGGAGCTGACAGCTTGCCGCCGCCGGCACCCAAGCCCACAAACACCCCCCCCCGCATCAGGTCCAGCAGCAGTTGAGGAGGTGGAGGTGCAAGCAGAAAGCCCTCCGGATTCACCTCCACAGGTGGTTCGGTTGAGGGAATGGCTCTGCAGGGACTTAGCAACCTGCCACCAAGACGCACACTTGTGGGGAAGGCGGGCGCCGAGCCCTGAGTACTGACAGGAGCTGCACCACCGCCAAGGGAAGCACTGCCGGAGGCCTACATAGCTCCCACTCAAGCTTGGGCTTTCTGTGGAAGCAGCAAGTTGCATCCCTGCCAACCTCAGTTCCTGTTTCTTGACCTTGCTCCTGCTTGGATTCCCGGCTTCCTGACCTCCCGCGTTGGACGACCATTCTCTTGGACTCTTGGCTTGGCTCCTGTTCTGTCTCTTCTGGCTACGACCCCCGGACCGGACCTGACTCCTGGCCCAGCCTAGCCCATGACAGCAAGTCCCTTTTCCACATGAAGACCCCCCACACACATACACCACCATAAAGAGCTCACAGCCCTGCTAACACCTCTGGGGACCAAGGAGTTTTATCTGGACCAGGTTTTTTTTTTTGGGGGGGGGGGGTCAGCTTCAATGCTCCCTCTAAGCTGGGGAGTGTGAGCAAAAATTCTACTTTGTGAGCTCTGGCATTAAAGTTGTGAGTGAGTGATCTGGCCACTGCATAAATCATAGAATCACAGAATGTTAGCGTTGGAAGGGACCTTGCAGGTCATCTAGTCCAACCCCCTGCACTCAGCAGGAGCACAGCTGAAAGATAGCTCTACATACCTACAACATACCCGAAATATGGTCGTCCAGCCTCCACTTGAAAGCGTCCAGTGAAGGAGCATCCACCACCTCCCGAGGCAGTCTGTCCCACTGCTCAACCACTGCCCTCCTGATACTTAGCCAGTAACGACTCCCTTGTAATTTCCACCCATTAGATCTAGTCTTGCAATCCGGAGCAAGAGAGAATAGATCTGCTCCATCTTCTACATGACAGCCCTTCAAATACTTGAAGACTGCAATCATATCCCCTCTAAGCCTCTAACCGGTTTGCTCTGGAGCCCTCCTTCCTGAGCTAAGCCAAAAATGTGTGAGCTGGAGGCTAAAAAACTGTGAGCTAACTCACTCTAACTCAGCTTAGAGGGACTACTGGTCAGCTCCCTGAATGTGTGGGCACTGCAAAGCTGTAGCCCCGTTAGTCTACTGTAGCCAAATAAAACGAGAGTCCAGTGGTACCTTAAAAACTAACAACATTTATTTCAGTATGAGCTTTCATGCGTCTCACAGCTCACTTCTTCAGATATGTGGAGATCAACCCAGGAATCAGGCTTGCTGCACCCCCACCCCCGGTTAGGCAAGTAATTCCCCACCCTGGTGCTCATTTTCTGTCGGTGATCTGAGCAGCAGTACGGGGTGGGTGGGGGGCAGTCAGTTCCACAGAAAACCTGGAAGTGATGTCAGTCCTCTATAGGAATTCCTGTTTTACTATAGAGTTTCCAGCGATTCCTAGACATGTATGATGTGGCTTCCAGGTTTTTCCGGAAGTGAGATAATGCCTTTCCTGATGATAGCTGACCCCCCAAGTCTCCCCCTGGTTTGGGACATCTACTTAAAGAGGCGATCTTTGAAACGTAAAATTCTGTGTGGGGAAGAAAGGAGGTAGCAATGTTAGGTGTGAAACCACTCTTAAAACTTGGGTGGGTGAGCTCTCTGCGTGCCTGAAACAAAATTAGCAGTCCCAAATAAAGGGTGATGGGAGGGGTCAGAGATTCAAGCATCTAAGCAAGGTGATACGTATACATGAAAATTTACAGATACCAGGACAGCGGGAGATCAGGAGGGGGGTGGGGACATGGTAGGCACCATGGGAAACCCGGAAGTGATGTCATGCCTCTCAAAAATCACAGGAAACCTCAACAGTTTCCATACAAAGTTAAAACCACAGAGTTTCCACTGATTCCTTGAGAGTATCAACATTGCCTCCCAAGTTTTTGCTGGATGTGATGTCAAGCCACTGCCTGATGGCAGTTTTTAAAGGTTATTTTTCTCCTATTGGCCACAGCAGCAGCAGCAGCCGGGGGCAGGGTCCCGTGCACCTGGCAGGGACGGGCAACCCTTCCAGTCCAAGGTTATAGCCTGATAAAACATATCGAGCACAGCCAATCAAACAAGTTCAAAGGCCAGTCTAGGATACGAGTGGAAATGCCTGGGGAGGGGCTGTGGCTCAGTGGCAGAGCCTCTACTTGGCATGCAGAAGGTCCCAGGTTCAGTCCCTGAAACCTCCAGTTTAAAAAGGACCAGGCGGTGGGTGATGGGAAAGACCTCCGCCTGAGAACCTGGAGAGCCGCTGCCAGTCTGAGGAGACAGAGACTGACCTTGATAGACCAAGAGGGTCTGATTCAGAAGAAGGCAGCTTCATATGTGTTCATATGTGATATACTTCACTAATCAGTGTTCTCTCTAAGATAAGTTAATGTGAGCTTTTGTTGTTGTTGTTCAGTCGCACAGTCGAGTCCGACTCTTCGCGACCCCATGGACCAGATCACGCCAGGCCTTCCGATCTTCTGCCGTCCTCTGAAGTTTGCTCCATTTCATGTTCGTTGCATCTATGACACTGTCCAACCATCTCATCCTTTGCCGTCCCCGTCTTCTTTGACCTTCAATCTTTCCCAGCATCAGGGTCTTCTCCAGTGAGTGCTCCCTTCTCATTGGGTGGCCAAAGTATTTGAGCTTCAGTTTCATTATCTGGCCTTCCAGGGAACAGTCAGGGTTGATTTCTTTTAGGATTGACTGATTGGATCTCCTTGCAGTCCAAGGGACTCTCAAGAGTCTTCTCCAGCACCATAGTTCAAAAGAATCTATTCTTCGGCGCTCGGCCTTCCTTATAGTCCAACTCTCGCAGCCATACATGACTACTGGGAATACCATTGCTTTGACCATGCGGACTTTTGTTGGCAGGGTGATGTCTCTACTTTTTATCATGCTGTTTAGCTAGCCCACAGTTTTCTAGCCTCCGGCTCACACATTTTTGTGTCGGCTAAGGGAGGACGGCTCCAGAACAAACTAATGGATGCAGCCGCCAAATCCCTCTCTCACAACTTTAATGCCAGTAGCGCACAGAGCAGAATTTTTGCTCACGAGACTCCACGGCTTAGAGGGAGCCTTGCTCACTATGCAACATGGGTAAGGGCCTCCCTGGCATGCAGAAAATTAAGGCCGCAGTGGGGGAGGGGCCCTGCTGGCACCTTCCTGAGCAACGAGTTCTCGTGTTTTTGAAGGTTGCCAGAGAAGTCACTTCCTTCCTGCACAAGCTTGCGACTGCGTGTGCACATATATGAGGACGTAAGTAAATTTTCCTTGCGCCTCCCCTCTCCTCCACCTGAAGCGAAACCACTGCCAGCGCTGCTCGCCCGTTCTTGCTCCACCACCGCACGTCAACAGGAAACAAGCACCGTTTCGAAAGAGGGGGTTCACTTCGTACCTCTCCACCCTTAAAGTTTTTTGGTTTTTTTTAATAACATGGAGGAGGTCCCATTTTGGCTGACATGGCGGATAGTCTCAGACAAGTCTGTATATTACAGCTAGTCTGGGGGGGGGGGAACTAGGCATGTCTGTAGTCAGGGTTGCCTATCTCCAGGTGGGGCCTGGAGTTCTGCCAAAATTAGAACTTCCCTCCAGACCGCAGAGATCAGTTTTGCTGGCGGAAATGGCAGCTTCAGAGGACAGACTGACAGCACAACATCCATGCGAAGGAAGCTCCTTCCTCTCCTCAAATTCTGCTCTCCCCGGGTAGCAGCTCCAAACTTCCAGGAATCGTGCAATTTGCAGCCGGCGTCCCTACTAGCGCCATTAAGTCTTAACAAGAGGGGGACCCGCGATACTCGCGGGGGTGGGGAGAAGAGCTCCGTCTCCTCTCCCCCCCCGCTCGTTCTCCCCCAGGCTGCGGCGGCGAGGCCGGTCCCCCCCCCGCCCGGCTCCGAGGCGGAG
>NW_015161428.1:213780-226066 GCF_001447785.1 Gekko japonicus
CCAGCCGGCTCCAAAGAGGAGGAGGAGGCGGCGGTGGTGAGGCCGGTCTTCACCCGCCCGCCAGCCAGCCGGCCGGCTCCCAGAAGGCGGCGGCGGCGAGGGCGGTCCTTCCCCGGCCGCCCGCCTCCCTTCCCCCGCACGCAAGCCCAGTAGGTCACAGAGCGTCTCCTGCGCACGCGCAGGAGACGCTCTTGCACTTTCGGGGGGATTTAAACAATTTTTTACAACTTTTTTTGTTTTTGTGCACAAACCTCCCCCAGCCCCCCAAGTGCCCCCAAAGTGCAGATATAGATATCCGCACGGAGGGGGCAACTTGGCTATTAGTATAAGGATGGACTTAATAACTGTCATGGCTACCTCCCACTGAATCCTGGGAAATAGCTTCACAGATGAGCTACGGACCTTTAAAAAACCATCCTCGCAGAAACGCACTACTGAAAAGAACTCCGAGGGGGAAAGGGGAATTGGAATGACGTGAGGCAGTGTGATGGAGCAGGAATCCAAGCGTCCTCCGGTGACTGCGGGATGAGGGAAGCCGCTCTGGAGAACACCAGCACTGAGCGCGGGTCTTGCGGCGGCGGCCATTTTGAGAGCTGTTGCAGCCACACCATGTTAAATAAAGGTTTCTGCACACATTCCAGTCTCCTTGGTATCATTTTATAAAGTTTGCAGACAAAGTATTACAGGCCGTTTTCTAGGTTTGCTATATAATGTCAGCCCTGAAGAATCATCGAGACAAAGTATTACAGGCCGTTTTCTAGGCTTGCTATATAATGTCAGCTTGGGGTAGAGGGGCCAGGTTTCCTCGTCGCTACAGCAGGGGGATTTGGGAGGCGTTCCGGGGGTGGGCACGGATGTTGTGCCACATCCTCAGTGCGATGATTGTCACCTGGAAGTGATGTCATCACATCAGGGACGTTCTGGTATGTGGGCAAAACTCTATGGGTTTTTCACCCTCAACCACAGAGTTTGCCCAAATACCAGAGCATCCCCGTACAACATCCCCAACATGACGATGTCACTTCCAGGGGCGGGGTTCCCCTGCCGGCCAGCTGGTCTGCAGCACGGAGAAGCTCCGAAACCAGGGGATTCCACGCCCAGGCTGGCAAGCCTAGCTTGGGGTGATGGGAAGATATGGCCACCAACCAACAGGCACGGCCGGAAGGGCTCCTGGAATGGAACCAGATCTCCAGACGGCAAAGATCACATTTCCCTTGGAGGAAACAGAACCTTTGGAGGGTAGATTTATGGAATCCCATCTCTACCCAGGTAAGACCCCCCCAAATCGCAAGGAATTTCCCAAGGAAAGGCAAATGGAAAGGAAGAGCACTGAGTTCAGGTAACAGGCAAAACAACAGAGTGGCCAGATCTGGGTGGTGAAAAAACTTGTACTTTTAAGAGTTGCACAGAAAAGAAATTTTCTCCAGGATAATAATAAAGGTCCAAAAGGCGTTATCACAGCCTGGGTTTTCCATTCTTGGAATAAAACATCTCCAGACATCCATAAATAGTTCAGTACCTAGAAGGGTGGATATTGATTTGGAGAACCTGGCTTCAAATGACAAATCCTAAACAAACAGCCCAAAGGAAAGCCAGGAGACATAAAGGCACCAGAACAGTTCCATTTAAAGACACCACACCCAGTTTCTCATCTACCGTAGACTGAACCGCACACAGTCCTTATGTCAAGTCCTGGATGCAATCACTCCCACAACTTTCTTATAGTAGCAAGATTTGTTTATTGAGAGGCAGAGGGATTCCAAACATAGATAGATTCTGTGTCGGAACTGGCCTCCAGATGCCAGGTCCGACCCGATACTACAAGCAGGACATTCCCCCCTAGGCCAACCACCCAATTAATATTCTCATTCAGCCCACCAAAGATCTAAGCCTGCCCTTGTGACCACCCCCCAGCACCTGCCAACTAACGGTTACATTATCTAGAGCAGTGATGGCGAACCTTTTAGAGACCGAGTGCCCAAACTGCGATCCAAAACCCACTTATTTATTGCAAAGTGCCAACACAGCAATTTAACCTGAATACTGAGGTTTTATTTTAGAAAAAACAACTCATACATTAACTTAAGATGATCCAAACAAAGTAAGGAAAGCAATCCCAAATGCTTTCTACTTAAAATTATTTGGGAGAGAATTCGACACTTTAATGATGGTCTGGGCCTGGCTGGGGCGATGGCACGCATGCCCATAGAGAGGGCTCTGAGTGCCCCCTCTGGCACCCCTGCCATAGGTTCGCCACCACTGATCTAGAAGCTCCCCGCGTTAAAAGGTCATGCTGGACATTTAGATCATACACTTCCCAGGCAGTGTTCCCTCTAAGCTGTGCTAGTGTGAGCTAGCTCACAGTTTTTTAGTCTCCAGCTCAACCAATTTGTCTCAGCTCAGGAAGGATGGCTCCAGAGCAAACGGATTTATGCAGTAGCCAAAGCGCTCGCTCACAACATTAATGCCAGTAGCTCACAAAGTAGAATTTTCGCTCACAAGACTCCACAGCTTAAAGGGAGCATTGCAGTGTTCCCTCTAAGCTGAGTTAGTGTGAGCCTCCGGCTCATGCATTTTTGTCTCGGCTCAGGAAGGATGGCTCCAGAGCAAACTGATTTATGCGGTAGCCCAATCGCTTGCTCACAACATTAATGCCAGTAGCTCACAAAGCAGAATTTTTGCTCACAAGACTCCACAGCTTAGAGGGAGCATTGTTGCCAGGGTCTTGCAGACAGCTACAAGCCAGTGCTATACAAACTCAGCAGACATTCACACACACACATCCACTCCCCCCCCCTCATCCTAGCAGAGAAGATAAACAGCAGTGAAGTATTTGACCCGGAATACCTGTAGACAAAAACAGTGGAATAAGCATGACTGAGAAAGTAGTTAGCCCCTAATGCAGCAGAGCACGAGTTTGGCTAGACAACATTCTATGACAAGCAAGGCCCAAGCTTGACATTCTGCCTTCCCCAAGGCCTCCCTTCAGCCCTCAGGTTTGTGAGGATGTTTCTTATGGAAAGCGCGAACCAACTCTTTCGCTCTCACATGGAGGAATTTCACATCACCCTTTTTAACCCGTTTTGAAGCCGTTTTTGATCCGTCATGGAGTAAACCGGTATAGGGCTGCCATTTCACACATGGCTTTCCCCTTCCGGTAAAGAGCTGGATCTGAAGCGGTTTGCCATTTCAGACTGCACCGCTTTCCCCCCCGCCATTTTTCGCCCGTGTGGGCGATCTCCGACTTTTTAAAAAAACATTCACTTTAGAGCGCTATAGTGCTATAGCACTATAACAAAACACTCCGGGCATTTCAATGGGGTTGATATAATGCTGTTTCATTATAGCGTTATAGAGCGCTATAGCACTATAATGCTATAAAGCTAACGTTTCCCCCCCAAAAAAGCCAGAGATCGACCGCGAGGGCGAAAACCGGTGGGAAAAAGTGCATCAGAACCGGGAGAGGAAACTGAAGACTACTTGGAAGCGGTTGACAGGTAAAACGCTTCAGCCCTGTTTCCTAAATGGTACAGAAGCATTTGTGTCTGAAATTACAAATATATTCTGGTAGGGAACCAGTTTTAAACGGTTCTGTCTGAAATGACAGACCAGAAACCGTTTGGGAACTGTTCGTCTTCCGGATTATATCATCTGTCTGAAATTCCTCATCACACCATTTGATCAAATAGTATAAGCAGCCCCTCTAAGGAGTCCAAGATGTCTTCCACCCCCTGGTGGAGTTCCCCATCCACCCCCGGAGCCAGGATTTTGGGTAAGAAGCAGGAGTCATTTCATAGAAAAAGAGGTGCAGGAGCTCATTAGCAGACCTATACCTCATTAGCATATGCCACGCCCCCTGACATCACCGGAAGCATGTCGGAAGGGGAAGCAAAGGGGGGGCATCTTCAAAAGCCTCCCCTTCCCTTCCCCAGCCGGTCTGCCAAGGCGGGCTGAGAGGGGAAATGAAGCGAGAAGGGGTTTAAAGTATAAACCCCTTCTCTTTAGAGTCACACCGCAGGGGCCACACAACCTTTCTATTGTATTCTATGGGGCCAAAGAATACAATGGAAAGATCGTGCCGCCCCCTCTCTCTTAGCTTCCCACCCACCCCACCTTGGCAGGCCTGCTGGGGAAGGGAAGGGGAGGCTTTTGAAGATGCATCCCCCCGTTTTTGTTTTCCCAGCCAGCCTGCCAAGGCAGGCTGGGGGGGGGGGAGCAAAGAGAGAAGGGGTTTAAAGTTTAAACTCCTTCTCTCTAGAGTTGCGCCGCAGGGTCTGCACAATCTTTTCCATTGTATTCTATGGGGCCACAGAATACAATGGAAAGATCGTGCTGCCCCTGCGAAGAGACTCAGGGAGGGATTTAAATGCCTGGCTTCCCAGCCCGATCTTCTCCAGGTGCCCCGCTGGGCTGGGAAGCCAGGCATTTAATTCCCCCCCTGAGTCTCTCTGCAAAAGCGAAGAGGCTCAAGAGGAAAGGAGGGCATGCCTGCCCACCTCCCCTTCCTTCTACAGTCAGCCCGCCGCAGTGGGCTGGCTGGAGAAGGAAGGGGAGGCAGGCAGACATGCCTGGCTTCCTTGCCCAATCTTCTCCAGGGCTGGGAAGCCAGGCATTTAATCCCCCCCCCTCAGGGTGGGGCTTGAGTTCCTTACTGTTGGAGCACCGCTCCGGGGTGCTCCGGCAGAAAATGACCCCTGGTAAGAAGAATCAGCAATGTTTCCATCTACAGGGCTGCCCGTACTAGACTAGGTAGCCAAGTGTTATGACTTAGGATACACAGCAGTTCCTTATATTACACCTGGCAAGAAAGAACAGCCACATCTTCCATGCCTCTAGAAAGAGTCACAACATAAAAAGAGCATCACTTTTGAAAGTTCACAGAAACTCCTAGGAAGCATCAGTATTCTGGGCTTTCCAGACCTTGGAATATGATGTGTCTTTATGAAAAGAAATATTTACTAAAAAGAAAGAAGGTTCATTTCCAAGTAATCTCACACTTCCTACGGGAGGACAACAAGTCCTCCACACGAATTCAACTAGTGCAGCACAGAGACGCAGCAAAGGGGAGGTTTAATCTGCTGAGTGTTTGCCGGGCGTGCAGAAAAGATCATACGAACATAAAAGAATACTGCTTGGACAGACTAAAAGTCCATCTACTCTACCGTCCTGTTTCCCAGAAAATCTTTGGGGAGTTTGCGAGTAGGGTGTAAAGCTATCCCGTTTCTCCCTGTTAACCCAATATTCAGAAACTAGGGTACTGGACATGAAATCTCCATTTAACTATCAACACGAGAAGCTAATAGCCACTTCCAAATGTAAAGGTACAGGAACTCTGCCAGGAAAATGTTGCACAGCATTAGTTCAGTGGGCATCACAATATGCAATGGCCCCTTTGGTCCATTTCCTCTTAAGATGCTTTGAAATGACCCAGCAGATTAATTTCTTTCTTCTCTGGGAGAAATAATGTAAGTGGATAGTTGGCAACTAGCAGGCAGGAGGCTGGGAAGAAAACACATTTTCCCCTTCTTCCCGTAGCTCACTGCAGAGTGGCTGGCTCTAGTTAGCAGATGCTCTTCAGTTCCTCGAAGGAATGGACAAACCGCAGCCTGGTGGATGGGTGGATTTGGAGAGCCTGTCACCTAGTTAGTTCTTAAATCATCACCTTAGGACTAGTTCCTTAAGTCCTCACTTTAGAACACCAGCATCAAGTGGATATTGATTTGGAGAACCTCAGGCTCTGCCCCAAAATCTCCAGGTAATTCCCAACCCAGACCTGGCAACCTCACTCTTGTTGGTTTTAGCTGTGCTCTGTTGACCACCGGCCACATTTCCTTAAACACAATCCCATTTGGCAAAGAAGCCCTGCTTTAGCAACCAAAGCCCAGCAAGCCACCTTGCAAGAGCTCATTTCCTCTTCCCGGCCTCTTAACGTACTCCCATTAGCCTAAGAAAAATGATAGCCAGGGCTACCAGCATCTCATTTCAGATCAAGACTGAATTCCCCTCCTCCTCCTCTGCAGCAGCCAGCCAGCCACGGACGACTTCCTTTGCTACCCGCTCTCTTTCTAACAACCGCCAGGGCTGGCCCTCGCCTCCTCAGAGTAAACTGTTTAATCTTTTTTTTTTTTTTAGTAAGCCCTTCTTTTAAGCCAGTCTCTTTTCACAACATATTCGCCCCACTCCTTTTCTGTCGTGAATACAGGCGCATCGACCTAGCAGGCATACACTCCCATGTATCTGATGAAGTGGAGCGCTGGAATGAATTGTGTTAGTCTTTAAGGTGCAGATGGACTTCTGTGTTCTTCGGCTCCAGACAAGCAGCCCAAACAGGTCAGCTCGGCCTGAGTCCATCAGGGCTTGGCAGCTAAGCAGGGTCAGCCACAGTTAGTATTTGGATGGGAAACAATGCTCCCTCTGAGCTGTGGAGTCTTGCGAGCAAAAATTCTACTTTGTGAGCTACTGGCATTTAAAGCTGTGAGCGAATTTGCCTACTGCATAAATCAGTCTGCTCCGGAGCCTTCCTTCCTGAGTGGAGACAAAAATCTGTGAGCTGGAGGCTAAAAAAAACTGTGGGCTAGCTCACACTAACTTAGCTCAGAGGGAACACTGGAGACCACCAAGAAAAACTTTCCCCCTACACAGAGGAAAGCAATTTCAAACCACCAGGGCCAGTGGAAAGAAATAAGAAGTAAGGTCAGGGGTCATTTCCTGCAGGAGCGCACAGGAGCAGAGCTCCAGCAGTAAAAAGCCCCACCCCCTGCTCCCAGCAGCCCTCAGTCAAAGCAAGAAGCAGCCAGGTAAGTTGCAGAGCCCCCCCCCCGGCCCCCCAGTCCAAAACAGCCCAGTGGCACCTTTAAGACCCAGTTTTATTCAGGTACAAGCTCTCCCTCCTCTGCGAGGACAGAGCTGCACGTTCCCCCCCCCCCAATAGCTAGCGATCCAAAACAGTCCAGTGGAGCCTGAGCGGTGGGTGTTGCCTTCTGACACACTTCCGGTGATGTCAGGGGGCGTGGCATATGCAGATAAGTTATGCTAATGAGTTATGCTAATGAGCGCCTGCGCCTCTTTTTCTACAAAATGACCCCTGAGTAAGGTTGCCAAATTCAGGCTGGGAAACTCCTGGAGAATTGGGGGTGGAGCCTGGAGAGGGCAGGGAGCTCCTGAGTGGCGTACAACGCCACGGAGTCCACCCTCCAAAGCATCCATTCCCTCCCGGGGAACTGAGCCCTGTAGTCTGGAGATGAGCTGTAATTCTGGGGGGTCCCCAGGCCCCACTAGGAGCCTGGCTTCCCTATTTGAACACCCCATGGCTTCTTGTCTTCTTACAGACAAGCATGGCTTTCGGTGCGGTGCATTTGGTTTAACCGGGAGAGTGCGGAGCTGAACTTTCGCTACAAAGGCATCGACTGATCAAGCCCAATCCTAAACGGGTGGGCCTGCAAGTTAAGGTATGTTGGTTTTGGGGGCTACTGCGATAGGACATGAAAAGCTAATATTTCGATCGGCTTCTCTTTTTTTACCAACAAGGAGTCGTGTGCTGAACTGGAAGCTCCTTCACACTGCAAAAAAGGAAAACATGCTGGAAATTTGACTGACTAATACACTGGTGTGAAAGCTGAAGATCAGTAACTTCAGCAGGGGAGCTACTTCTGCCTTCCCTGCCTGGACAAGGCTTGGCTCAATCACACGAGTCATTCGGAGCGAGGGGTGCCAGCTCCGGGTTGGGAAACACCTGGAGATTGGGGGGGACGGAGCCGGGGAGGGAGGGCTTTGGGGAGTGGAGGGACCCTGCCAGTACCATGCCACAAAGCCCACCTTCCAAAGCAGCCATTCCCTCCAAGGGAGCTGACCTTGGTCACCTGGAGATCAACCGTAATAAGCAGGAGATCTCCAGGTGCCCCCTGGAGGTTGGCAAGCCTATCCGGAGTCATGGCTCTGCTGTTACCTTCATTCACTAGAGTCAGGATTGGATGGGTTGGTGGAGGAAAATGAACAACTCTGGGGCACGGGACAGGGATCCCGTCTCTTCCAACCCCACCGTCCTCGTGCAGAAGAAGAAGAGATTGCCCTTGAGAACAGCTCTGAGAGAACCTGTGACTGACCCAAAGTCACACCAGCCGCTGCGAGTGGAGGAGTGGGGAATCAAACCCGGTTCTCCGAGATTGGAGTCCCCGCACTTCACCGCTACACCAAACTCTCTCTTTTCTTTCTGGTATTTTCAAACAGTCACAGATAATAGATTTAAAGACAGTTGTGATTTGCGGCCTCCGGGGGCTCTCTTTGATACCTAGCAGCTAGCCCGGGGGGACGGGGGCCCTTCCCCACCTTTCCCCCTCCCGAACTGACTCAGATTGCCTCACAGCAGCTCAGCAAAAAAAAAACCCCATGCAAGCTATTTTGGGATGGACAGTCCAAGGCGTGTACTGGATGTGACCTTGACTGAGTCAGAAACTCATTTCACGCTGAGAAGGAGGGAGGGTGAAAATTAAGTTGCTGCATAGGATGGACAAGGCCTGCTGGGGAACCCTGGAAACCAGACTCATCTTCGTATTGGGAAATCCCCAGAAGAAGGGGTTAATGCAAAGGGGGGTTTGCAGTAGAAAAGAGCAAGCGTCCAGCAGCACCTTAAAGACTTGTGGCAGGGGAGGAGCTTTCGTGTGTTGATACCTGAGGTTTTGTGAGATACTGGGAGAAGTGAGCAGTGCCTCACGGAAGCTCCTCCCTTGCCACAAATTTTGTTAGTCTTTGAGGTGCTGCTGAACTCCTTATTCTTTTCTACAGGTAAAGGTAAAGGTTTCCCTTGCGCGAAAGCCAGTCGAATCCGACTCTAGGGGGGCGGTGCTCATCTCCGTTTCCAAGCCGAAGAGCCAGCGCTGTCCGAAGACGTCTCCGTGGTCATGTGGCTGGCGTGACTAAACGCCAAGGCGCACGGAATGCTGTGACCTTCCCACCGAAGTGGTGTCTATTTATCTACTTGCAGTTTCTTGCTTTCGAACTGCCAGGTTGGCAGGACCTGGGGCCAGAGACGGGAGCTCGCTCTGTCACGCAGCACCAGGGTCTCAAACTGCCAAACTACAGACCTTCCACAGTCTGCAGCTTCGGTGTCTTAACCTCTCAGCCACCGCGGTCCCTCTTTCTACTGCTACAGAGAGACTAACACGGCGACCCATCTTGATCTGTCTCCGTGGAATGTCGCAGTGAGACACTGGGGATGTGTTCAGACGGGGCATTTGCAATGGAATAGGTGCCGGTTGGCATCGGTGTAACGTTGGCATCGGTGTAACGGTGGCACAGCGAACATCTGCCTTCCATCCCTAACCGTTGCAAAGAGCTTTACACTGTTGTATTCTGCCACTAGGTCCTCAAGTGGTGGTATCCTGAGTGCAACGGTTGTAATCACTTTACCCCCGTCTGATTGCTCTCCAACGTTGCAGAGCCACTTCCGTTCGGAAGCCTGAGGCTTCCAATTTTCACCCACCATTTTTTTTAAAAGGTCGGCAATATGCGCTTGGGCGAAGCTTCGCCCTGGCGTTTGTTTGTTTGTTTGTTTTTCAAAGGTCCTTAGTTTAACGTTTCGGAGGAGTCCGGGACTTCAGGGAGGCCAGTTTGGTCTTTAAACTTTAAGTCCTTACCTTTAAAGGTAAGTCTTTACCTTTAAAGTTTAAATGTAAGACGGGGGGTTTTGCGCATGTGCAAAGATCGCCATTCTGTGGATGGCTGCCTATGCGCATGCTCAAACTGAGTTTTAAAAAAACCCCACCGACGCCCGCTGCATGTGAACGGGCATACAGCAATGGGCTCCGCAGACAGGAGGGTAAGTGTGATCGCGTTTCAGCCGGCATAAACTGCACCGGTTCCAACCGGTACAGTTTATGCTGGCTGAAACGCCCCGTCTGAACGCACCCTGGGAGTGGTCACACTCAGCAACTGATAAACCTCAGCAGGTGTCTGGGTTATCAGAAAGGAAGGAAACTTCTGGCACTGCACCCTCATAAAGTGCAGCCTTTGGTGGCAGAGCCAGTGACGGGGGGGGGGGGGGGGGGGGCCCTCTGGCACCAGCACAGCTCTTGACCACAGAACCGCTTTCCTTTCTGAAAGCAGGTTTCTAATCCTCCTGGTTTCAAAGGTGGGCCCGAAATGGTTTGGGCATCTCTTGGCGAGACTTCCAGTGCCAGAGAGCCGGGGGAAGGAAATTCCCCTTCATCAGGAGAAGGAGCCCCCATCCTAAAGAGAAGGTTAAAAAAGGAGTCCAGTGAAATTACTGCAAACTAACACTCAAGGCTTGATTTGTATATTTTATAGATAATGGAAAACAACGTTTCGGTACAGCATCGGGGTGAATGCTCCTCAGCGTTTTGAGCTCTGCTTTATACTCAGTACCATGGGTCATTTCCTGTGGGAGCGCACAGGAGCGGAGCTCCGGCAGTAAAAAACCCAGGGGGCGGGCACATGCAACAAGCCCCACCCCCTGCTCCCAGCAGCCCTCAGTCAGAGCAAGAAGCAGCCAGGTAAGTCACAGAGCCCACCCACCCCCCGGCCCAAAAAGTCCAGTGGCACCTTTAAGACCAAGTTTTATTCAGGTAAAAGCTCTCCCTCCTCTGTGAGGACAGATCTACATCTCTGTGAGGATAGATCTGCACGTTCCCCTCCCCCCAATAGCTAGCAGTCCAAAACAGTCCAGTGGAGCCTTAGCTGTGGGTGTTGCCTTCTGACACACTTCCGGTGATGTCAGGGGGTGTGACATATGCAAATAAGTTATGCTAATAAGTTATGCTAATGAGCTCCTGCACCTCTTTTTCTACGAAATGACCCCTGCACAGTACACTGATTAATTGCTATTCAAAACTTATCCATTTTTCCAAGGGGTTTTTTTTTTTTTTGAAGCCATGAGGATTAGCATCATACTTTTTAAAAAAAAATCGAACTGAAATGCGACGAAGCCAACTGCAGCGCTGGGAGATCTAATTCAGTCCTGGCCAGCTGAGTTCTTGCAGTGCTGCAGAAGTGCTTTGCTTTTTATTTATTTCACTTAATTCATTTGTACCCCTCCTTTCTTCTCAATGGGAGCCCAAAATGGCTGACGTCCTTCTCCTCTCCTCCATATGATCCGCACAACAACCCTGTGAGGTAGGTTAGGCTGAGAGAGTGTGACTGACCTGAGGTCACCCAGCGAGCTTTCAGAGCACAAGTGGGGATTCAAACCCAGGTCTCCTGGAGTCTAGTCCTGCCCTCTTAACCACTACACCGCACTGGCCCTCAATAGTCAATAACAACACGACGGAGGGAAAACCTTGAGAGCAACACTTTAATTCCATGATCCAGACGGAAAGCAAACCACCAGGAGCTAGTAGGGAGTTGCAGGAGGCTCATTAGCCAAAAAGAGAAACCATCTGCCTCTCCAATGTCTAAAATTCTCACAAGTGCTTCTGGCAACAAAGGTGAGTTTGCATCCGGGATGCTGCTGGCAGGTCTGGGAGAGGGATTTCCGGTGCTGGTTTTAGCCAGGAAAGGGCTTTTGCCGTTTTTCAGCCCAGCATCTGCCAAATGCATTAATGAGCCACATCTCTCTCCCAACGGGCTTGGAATAGGCCTCACCTGACAGCCGAAGGGTTCCTGGCTTCTAGGAGAAGAAGAAGAGATTGGATTTACATCATGCTCTTCACTTCGAACCTCAGAGCGGTTTACAATCTCCTTTCCCTTCCCCTCCCCACAACAGACACCCTGTGAGGTAGGTGCTCTTTCAAGGACAGCTCTGACAGAACTATGGCTTGCCCAAGGTCATCCAGCAGCTGCAAGTGGAGGAGTGGAGAATCAAACTCAGGAATCCCAGATTAGAGTCTTCACACTTAACCACGTGCAGCTGCTGATGTGACCTTGGGTCAGTTACAAGTTCTTTCAGAGCTGTTCTCTCATGAGCAGTCCTTGAAAGAGCTCTCTCAGCCCCACCTGCCTCACAGGGTGTCTGTTGTGGGGAGGGGAAGGGAAAGGAGTCTGTAAGCCGCTCTGAGACTCCGAGTGAAGGGCGGGGTATAAATCCAATCTCTTCTCCTTCTACTAGCAGAGCACAAGGATCGTCACTGTGTGACTGAAGTTAAGCTGTGGCAACCATTTTGTGGCTGGCTCCGCCCCCTCAGCAGCCATTTTGTGGTAGCCATTTTGTTGCTGCGCCCACTACACCATGTTTGGTGCTGTACTGGACAGTTTTTGTTGTTGTTCAGTCGCACAGTCGACTCTGACTCTTCGCGACCCCATGGACCAGATCACGCCAGGCCTTCCGGTCTTCCGC
>NW_015161428.1:226194-232244 GCF_001447785.1 Gekko japonicus
CTCCCTTCTCATTGGGTGGCCAAAGTCTTTGAGCTTCAGTTTCATTATCTGGCCTTCCAGGGACAAGTCAGGGTTGATTTCTTTTATGATTGACTGATTGGATCTTCTTGCAGTCCAAGGGACTCTCCAGAGTCTTCTCCAGCACCATAGTTCAAAAGAATCTATTCTTCGGCACTCAGCCTTCCTTATAGTCCAACTCTCGCAGCCATACATGACTACTGGGAATACCATTGCTTTGACCATGCAGACTTTCCCAGGTACGTGAAGTCTGTCACTACTTCCACAACTTCCCCTTCTATTTGCCAAGGAATGATGGGGCCGGATACCATGATCTTAGTTTTTTTGATGTTGAGCTTCAAGCCCACTTTTGCGCTCTCCTCTTTTACTCTGAGCAAGAGGCTCTTTAGGTCCTCTTCACTTTCTGCCATTAGAGTGGTATCATCTGCATATCTGAGGTTGTTGATATTTTTCCTAGCAATCTTAATTCCCAGACAGTACTGGGTACAAATCCAGGACAGCTAGCCGTGAATCTCTTTGGGTAGCTTTGGACCAGTCCATACCCCTCAGCCTAACTTGCCTCCCAGGGCCATTTTGAGGAGAAATGCCACAGAAGGGCAACAGAATATCCATGTGGTTAAAAAGAGATGAACCACGCAGACCAGAAAGCCATCGGGTTTGAACCCGGCTCCAAGGCAGCTTCCTCCCCTGCCCCAACAAAGCACAAACGCTAGAGCGCATGAAATAAAGACAAACATTGAAGCATCCCTCACAACTAAAAGCCTGCTTAAATTTTAAAATGTCTGACATGACTCAGGCGCAGACTTGGGCAGACCTCCAGTGGGAGGGGACTTCTCTGGGACATCTCTGAAATAGTCTAATAGGCTATGATGCTTGGGGAGGAAGAAAGGTCACGATTTCAAAGAAACGATGTCTTACAGTGAGGGAGGGAGTATTCCAGAGTCACACAAGAAAGCTTTCCCCAAACAAGTCACGTTTTGTTTTGATGGCTTTCTGTATGAAACCATTTGCCTTTCTTAGCACCAAGGGAACGTAAGGAACCATAAGGATCCAAAACCGGTTTTCAAAAAGAGCAGGGATCCGAGTTCAAAATGTTGTACATTTGTTGTGTTAGTGCCCAATCTGCCCAGCCTTGGGAGAAGGCACAAGGAGATCACTTCGCACTTAAGGAGGCCTTTAAGGGGACCTGTGGAACTCACTGCCAGGTGTTTCTTTCTTTCTCGATCCTCTAGGGTGGGAATCTGCCTACCGCTGGGGCATTCTTTGTACCACAGACTTGCCAAATTCTCAGTGCTGCATATGTAGAATAGCTGGCTTACGTACAAGTCCCTTTCCTAACAGAAATTTACGTGACAGTGCACGTAAATCCAGTGAATTAAAAACATAAGAGAAGCCATGTTGGATCAGGCCAACAGCCCACCCAGTCTGACACTCTGAGTCACACAGTGGCCAAAACCCAGGTGTCACCAGGAGGTCCACCAGCAGGGCCAGAACTCTATGGCATTGTACCCTGCTGAGGCCCCTCCCCTCCCCAAACTCCGCCCTCCTCAGGCCCCACCCCCCACTATGGCTGCTACCTCACTTGGAGCAACAATGTACCTTGAATCAGCACTGGATCCTCTCCAGCCAGTTTGGTGTGAGAGTCAGTCTGGTGCAGTGGTTAAGTGTTCGGACTCTAATCTGGGAGAACTGGGTTTGATTCCCCACTCCTCCACTTGCAGCTGCTGGATGACCTTGGGCAAGCTTAGAGATGTGAAGGCCCGGGAAAAAAACAGAAAAATTCGGGGGGGGGGGGGGGACCAGGGTTTTTTCTGCTTTTTTCCTGAAGCCTTTTTTGGGTTTTTTTCCGAAAAATTGAAAAAAGAAAAGGAAAAAAATGATTATGGAATGTTTTATTTTAACATGATGAATAAAAAAATTTAGGACAAGGTATTCAAATATTTTCCAAATCATTTCCAAAAAATATGTATGGTATCAGATTGATCTAATTTCCGTGCACTGAGGACAAGCAAGTCCTAGGTTACAAACGGAACTCTCCAATGCAAGAACAAAATGCATTTCTTCCTTTAGGAGGTGCTATTGTCACAAGAAAAGAAAAAGGGTTCAGTTTTGTTTTTGCCTGTGGGTGGGTATTCTATTTGTAATAACTGTTTGGATACACTATATTTTTAATAGGCTAGTTGTGATAATTTCATGCCAAGTAAAAATGTCCATAGTCATATTTTATGTTCCTAAAGTAACAGAATGACTTTCAATCTGGAAAAGGAAAAAGAAGTGCTAATGTAGCATTTTTTTCAATTTTCCCGAAACTTTCCGTTTTTTCCCGGGGGAAAACGGGGGTTTTCCCAAGCTTCAAAATTTCCGGAAATTTTACATCTCTAGGCAAGCCATAGTTCTGACAAGAGCTGTCCTTGAAAGGGCAGTCCTCGAAAGAGCTCTCTCAGCCCCGCCTACCTCACAGAGTGTCTGTTGTGGGGAGGAGAAGGGAAAGGAGTCTGTAAGCCGCTCTGAGACTCCGAGTGGAGGGCGGGGTATTAATCCAATCTCCTCTTCTTCTTATACTGCTCAGCATGACGTAAGAAAGCGGGAACAGAGATGCCACATTTTCATTCAAGGTCTGGGCTTCCCCCACCAGAGCTGGCTCTGCCTACCAGGTCAGGCAAGGGGGTGGCAAATTTCCCATTTAATTAATTATTATTCGCGTGCTGTCTTTTTTTACAAAACCCCTCATGGTGGGTTTGGATTGTCTGTCTCGGGCTTTTAAAATGCCTGTGACCTCATCTCTCCCGCACGTCTGAGAAAGATCCGTGGCAAAGAAACAAGGAAGCATTCCAATAATGACAGTTCCCAAGGGTAGCCCTGTTGGTCTGTCACTGGGACAATCAGCTCTGAGATCGAGTTTCCGGGTGGAAGCTTTTGAGAGTCACAACTCCGGGGGCGATGTGACTCTCGACAGCCGACACCCAGAACCTCTTGTCGGCCTCTGAGTAGATGCTGGACTCAGAGCAGACTGTTCCAATGACAGGACAAAGTTTGGGTCCGGCGGCACCTTTAAGACCAACAAAGTTTTATTCTGGGTATCAGGTTTCGTGCGCATGCGCACAAATTAAAAGTTAAAAAATAAAAACAAATAGTGTTATACTGTATTTCTCTGAATGCTGACAGGCAGGGGTCATTTCGTAGAAAAAGAGGTGCAGAAGCTCATTAGCATAGCTCATTAGCATAACTTATTTGCATATGCCACACACCCTGACATCTCTGGGAGTGGGTCAGAAGGCAACACCCACCGCTCAGGCTCCGCTGGACTGTTTTGGATTGCTAGCTATTGGGGGGGGGGGACGTGCAGATCTGTCCTCGCAGAGGAGGGAGAGCTTGTGCCTGAATAAACCTTGGCCTTAAACGTGCCACTGGACTGTTCTGGATTGCTAGCTATTGGAGGGGGGGAGGAATGTGTAGATCTGTCCTCTCAAAGGAGGGAGAGCTTGTACCTGAACAAAACTTGGTCTTAAAGGTGCCACTGGACTGTTTTGGACCGGGGGGGCGGGGGGAGCTCTGCAACTTACCTGGCTGCTTCTTGCTCTGACTGAGGGCTGCTGGGAGCAGGGGGCGGGGCTTGTTGCATGTGCCCGCCCCCTGGGCTCTTCACTGCCGGAGCTCCGCTCCTGTGCGCTCCTGCAGGAAATGACCCCTGGGCTGAGCTGAAGTTCAAAATGGGGGCTTCCTAGTTCACGACACACACACCCCTTAACCATGATGCTACACCAATTTAAGTGGGGTCAGGACTAACCTGGAAGCCACAACCTCTGACCGGAAAAGCCTTTCCTTCTGATAATCTCGCCTGTTCAGGGGCTGGTTGGGGGCAGTGCCAAATAGAAGGTGGTGTTCACATACTGTCTGACTACACATCCTCCCGGCTGGACCAAGAGACCCCAAGACAGATTTTGCAGCAAAGACCTGGCTCTCATTTGAAACCGAGGGAGGGAGAACTAGGTACCCTGCCCCCCCCCCCAGCTTCCAGAAAGGGGGACGGGATGAATGAAAAGAGAGTCATAGGTGGATAAGCTCCGCTTCAGTTCAGTTCTTAACCTCACACCACCACTGAACATTTGTGGAGCACATCTTGAAAGCACGACAAAGGCAACATGGCTCTCTTCTTTTCGGCCTGCCCGGCACGGGGGAGGAGGAGGAAAGTTGTAACCTGCAGGTTTTCCCTACAGCCCTCACCCCAATTTACCAGAAGGCCTCTTTGAGCATGGGGTGGAGGGTGCTACACTAGGGCACACCCTACCAGTGTTCCCTCTAAGCTGAGTTAGTGTGAGCCACCTCACAGTTCTCTAGCCTCCGGTTCACACATTTTTGTGTCCGCTCAGGAAGGATGGCTCCAGAGCAAACTAATTTATGCTGTAGCCAAATCGCTCGCTCACCACAGCCACTGCGCCCCCAACTGCATTCTTCTCGCCTCTGGCATGGAAATTAGTAGCAGAGGGGCTAAGTGGTGTTACTTAGAGGGCCAGATGTGCTGCTGATCCCTGTCCTGCACCCACCGGAGACAAGCCCGATCCAGACACATCTCCTCTCCAGTGTCCTCCGTCTTATTCTCCACCCTGGACCACTCAACACATCTACAGTCAAAAGTAGCCCTTGAACAGGGTCCTGAGTTACCTTATCTCTTTGGTGAGTTTCCTTTGTAACTTGACAGCCCTTTTTTTTTTACTGCAGTTTCATTACAGATGCCTCTCTCTCTGGTCTGCCTGGTTTTGAAACAGCTTAACTGCCACTGTCCCCCACCCCCAACTTCCCTCACTCGGCAAGGGCCAAAATTCTTAATGATATCCAAGTGTGAATAATCAGATCTTTAAAAAAAAAACCAGAGTGATTTAAAAATACATTATTTTTGCAGTGTCACACATGCAATATTTAGCACAGAATCACCCCACCGCCCCCTTGCCTTGCTCGAGCCAGAGAAAACACCACCCCTGGCTTCAGGCACAACCCGTTGCCTCATCAAATATATCTTTAATCTCACGCTTCCTCTGAGGGTCGGCCGATTACCCTCACAACAACCCTGCGAGGTGGGTCGGGCTAAGAAATGCCGACTGGGCCAAAGACACCTAGTGAGTTTTTACAGGGGGGGCAGGACCGGACAGATGAAGCTGCCTTATACTGAATCAGGCCCTTGGTCCATCAAGATCGGTACTGTCTACTCAGACGAGCAGCGGCAAACCAGTCTCAGGGACGAGGTCTCTCTCTCTCACATCACCTGCCACCTGGTCCTTGTAGCTAGAGATGCTGCCAGGGATTGAACCTGGCCACTTCTGCATGCCTTCCTTCAGGGGTCGTTTCGTAGAAAAAGAGCTAGGGGAACTCATTAGCATAACTCATTAGCATATGCCACGCCCCCTGACATCACCGGAAGTGTGTCATAAGGCCACACACCCCGCCCCCAACGGTCCCGGCCGCCGCCGCTGGCCTTGCAGCTCCACTGCAGAGCCCCATGAGGGGCCCGACGGTGGACCTGCAAGGCCGGCGGGAGTGCAAGGAAGCCCCGCGAAGGCCCTCCCTGGCCCCAGGCAGGCAGGGGTGGGGAGAGGCAGGGAGGAAGCAACTTACCCTCCCTCTTCTCCTGCCTCCTCCTGGCTGAATGAGGGCCGGAAGCGGGGCGACCGGAAGCGGGGGGCGGGGCTTCGTCATGTGCCCCGCCCCCTACCTCACCCGGGGGAACTGCGATCCCCCGCAATCCCCCCTGAAATGACCTCTGCCTTCCTTACAAACTGATCGTGGCCAGTCCTAGTTTGGCCACAAGACACGGTGGCCCTCAGTGCTCTGAACGGGTTATGCACCTTCATGCGTGTGTGTGTGATGGGGTGGGCACTTCCTCACTGCTCCCGAAGCCCCCTGCCAACATTACCGGAGCAGAAGATGTTCAGGGGCAACTCATCTGCACATGGAGAATGAGAAGAGAGCAAGTCCAGTTCTCCCACCCAAGGACAGATCTTCCTTCCGGCATCCCGTCTGTTCTCTCCCTCTTCCGA
>NW_015161428.1:232254-233385 GCF_001447785.1 Gekko japonicus
CTTCCGATCAGCCGCCTTTCCCCACCCAGCAGCTGAGAGAAAGCTGGGGCCATCCGATTCCAACCAACGACCGACCGGAGGGCTACGGATCCCCCTCCCTCCCCCTCCATGCACTTGCAAAGCTCAGGTCAGGACACCTCACCTACCAACACATTTCCTAGCCCTGAGCAAGAGATTACAGCCTTGGTCAAAATCTCGGAGCGGGTGAAAGGGGTACCCTCAGGGCCGGCTCGAGGTGTTTCTGCGCCCTAGGCGAGGCTGCCTTGTGGTGCAGATGCCAACCTCCCGGTGGGGCCTGGAGACCTCTGGAGGCAGCCACCCTTTTGCTACCGCTACCGCCGCCACCGCCTCCCCCCCCTGCAGCTTTCAGACCCAGCGAGCACGCCCCCCAAGATGGAAGAGAGTTTTCTCTCGTGCTCCGCTTCCGAAGGCAGTTTGTGAGGGAGGTGGGGGGGGGGTCCTGTCTCCAGGCGGGGGATGCTCACCGGATGCCTCTCCCCAATTAGCCAAGTGCTGACACTTGGAGAGCTGCTTGCGGGCTTTTGGCGGCAGGGGGGAGGCACAGCTCGGCACCCCATCCAGGGCCCAGCACTCTAGGCGAATGCCTAGTCCGCCTAGTGGGTGAGCCGGCCCAGGGTACCCTTGGGTATGGGACTGCAGGGACCTGGGGTCATCTGATGGGTGTGGTGGTTGTGGAGCTGTTTAGTCTCATCCCCCCCCCCAGTGCAGAAGGGCTGGGGGATGGTGCCGTCTGGCACCGAAGGCTCACCCAAGGTGCTCTTTTTTGGGGGGGGGGGAATAAAAACCTGAGGAGGAGGCACATAGGGGCTGGCCACACGGGCAGAGCCAGGCCCTGCAGGCAGGTGTGCTACAGAGGTCAGTGGCCTTGGAGGTTGAAGCCTTGCTTGTGGGGACTGGGGGTGGGGCTCTCAGCATCTACTGAATCCCGGCTTTGCAGCCCCCCCCCCACCGCCCAGGGCTTGCCAGGGACAACAGAGAGGTCTCCGGAAACACCGAGAAAGGCCAGCGGAGCTCCGTGGCTGCAGCCTCTCCCCATCTGGAGGACGCAAAGAGCTGGCGCTGAGTCTCTCCCCCCCCCCCCCAAATTGCAAAACTTTCATTTTAATTGGA
>NW_015161428.1:233686-234189 GCF_001447785.1 Gekko japonicus
CGGTAAGCAAGGACGCCTCCTCCTCCTCCTCCTCCCGGGGGAAGGCGGCTGGAGAGCGGGGGGGGGGCTCCTCCTCCTCCTCCTCGCTGGCGGACTCACCAGGACGTGGGCGAAGCGCTCCTCCAGCTCTCCGGCGCCGGGCATGGGCTGCTTGGGGGCGGCGGGCTGCATGGGGGGCAGCGGCGAGGAGGCGGCGGCGGCGGGCGGCTGCTGCTGGCCCTTGAGCTCCTTGGCGGGGGACGCCTCCACGCTGCTGCTGGCCGCGTTGCCCATCCTGAGCCGCGGCTCCGTTGCTCCCCGGGCGGCGGAGGCCTCTGCCTGGCGGGCGCTCCCGGCACGTGTGGAGGAGCAGGAGCGGCGGCGGTGGCTCTGCCTCCCCGCCCGGCTCCGCTGCTGCTGCTGCGCTCTCCCCTCAAGGTGACTCCCGGGAGCTCAGCTCAGTGGCCTGCACGGCCGGGCCGGCGCTCGGGGGGGGGGGGGGGGGGGGAGGGGGGGGCCGCCCC
>NW_015161428.1:234406-242300 GCF_001447785.1 Gekko japonicus
CAGCCAGCCAAGGACGAGAGCGCGCAGGCACTTGCCTGCTCGGGAGCCCGAAGCGCGGCGGCGGCGGCGAAGGGTCGGCTGAAAGAGCCGGGCGGGGGGCGCGCTTGCGGGGTCTCAAAGCCCATAGATTTCGGGAGGGAGGGAGGCAGTGTTCCCTCTAAGCTGAGTTAGTGTGAGCCGGCTCACAGGTTTTTAGCCTCCGGCTCACCCATTTTGGTCTTAGCCCAGGAAGGGAGGGCTCCAGAGCACACTGATTTCTGCAGCAGCCAAATTGTGCACTCACCACTTTAATTGGCAGCGGCTCACCAAGTAGGATTTTTGCTCACAAGACTCCACCGCTTAGAGGGAACATTGGAGGGAGGGCGGCCTCTCTGCTCCGGGCTTTCCTGGCTGGCTTGGGAAAGAACCACGGGAACGGGGATATAACCCAGTTGCTGGGCCGAGAAGCAAATCCGGCCGAGGCCGGCCCGCCCGGCAGGCCACTGGTGGCACGGGCTTGAAAGCAAAGGAAAAGCACTCTGCGCATGTTCAGAGTCTTCTCATTTCTTTAAATCCTTTTTTATTGTTGCAGAGCGGAGACCTGCCATTCAAAACAGGGCTCCTGGAGGGATTCATAGAATCACAGGATCCACACAGGGTTGGAACAGGGGCCAGAGAGGCCCTCTAGTCCAGCCCGCCTGCTCAAGGCGGGATCAGCCTAGAGGCAGCGGTGTCGAACTCAGTTGTTATGAGGGCTGGACCTGACATAAACCCGGGCCATGTGGATCATAAAACGTAATGCCAAGGAGCGGAGATATCAACTTTATCAAGGACACAAACACAAAGGTTTTTTTTTTTTAACTTAGAATAAAAACATGCTTAAAACATCAGCACTCTTACCTTGGAATCCAACCAATGCTGGAAGTGTAAAGCGAATATAGGGACGTTTTACCATATGTGGTAGAAATGTAGTAAAATACAAGGTTATTGGGAAATGGTGCGGAAGATAATTCAAGAAATTCTACATAAAAACACAGCACTAAAATCAGAAATATATTTGTTAAATATATTCCCAGATGGATATAATGTGCAAGAATCGTATTCATTATCTTATATAATAACGGCCGCTCGATTACTTTTGGCTAAAAATTGGAAATCTGAGATAATACCCACTAGGGAAGAACTAACTTTGCAAATACTGGAATTAGCACAAATGGATAGTTTGAGTTTGACACTACAAAACAAAAATGAAATGAGCCCGCGTAGCGGGGAGGGCGGGGTACAAATTGAATAAAATAAATAAATAAATAAAAGGTACATGAGAAGAGATGGTTAAAGGTGTACAAATGGTTAGAATATTTGTTAAATGGTTAAAATTTCATACAAAAACATCAGCACTCTTGCAATATTTTGTTTATTTAACAGTCTCTGATAACTGACATCTCTTGCTCTGAATTATTGCCTCAAAATGTCTGTGCTGTTGCAATCTTGAGTATGCTGTTCCGGTATCTGTAAGGTGCAAACCTACAGAACTGGAAGAGGAAGCAGAAGACAGCCGGTTCCACTGAGGGCCTGATAGAAGGGGGGGGGGAGAACCTCATCCGGCCCCCGGGCCGCATATTTGACACCCCACACCTAGAGCATCCCTGATAAGTGCTCGTCCAGCTGCTTGATAAATTCAGGATGCTGTAAGAGAAAATGGAAAGGGTGGACCAGCCGGAGTGCTCTTTCATTTGGGGGGATGCGAGAATCACATACATGCTCCTAGCCACGTTTCATGGGGGCACAGTTGCCAACCTCCAGGTGGTGGCTGGAGATCCCCTAGGGTAACAAGTGATCTCTGGGCGACAGGGCTCAGTTCCCCGGGAGAAAATGACTGATTTGGAAGGTGGTGTTGGGGGAGGCCAGGTCTCTCCTTTCCTCAAACCCCAGCCTCCAGGAATCTCCCAACCTGGAGTTGGCAGCTTTAAAGGGAGGGGAACACCGTCACTTTGACACTGGGTTTGGGGGGGGGGAGTTCCTATGCCCCTCGCAGCTCTATCGTTCTCTGCCTAGGAACAAGCTAATCGCTTTGCTTATCTATAATCCACCTTTCTGGTTGGGGCTCAAGGCGGATTACCGAATACAAGGACAATAAAACGGTATCAAACGTACAACAGGGGACGCGATCTGACTAGATTGCAAGCGAACAAAACCGCGCAAGTAAAATCAAGATAATCATACAACATACGGTGCAACGAACTTCATTCCGATTTCTTTTCCAAAAGCGCCCTCGCAGAATGAGAGGAAGCGAGGCGCCTCCTGGTCCTGGGGAGGGAGGGGGACCGAACAGAGAATGCGGACACAGCCCCCCCCCCTCAGCGTGGCAAGACTTTATGGCTCTCCTGGTTTTTCTGGGAGAACGGAGCGGGAAGGGTCTTTTGCAGGAAGCAGGGAGAGAAGTACCCCCGCCCCCGGGGGGGGGGGGGGAGGCACCACAGCCTTGCAGGCGTGTTCTGCAGACGCCCGCCTGGGTTGCTCTCCCCCTTCTGGCCAATGGCGGAAAACACTTCGCAAGCAAGCTTCCGACTTGCACAGAACTCTTCCTCCTCCTGCGGGGTGGGTTGGGGGGACCGCGAGGGAACAATGGTATTAGGCTGCTGCTGATGGGCATACAGCAGGGGGTCACTGGGGGAGTCTGTGCGTGTGTGGGGGGGGGAGCTGTGAATTTTCTGCACTGTGCAGCGGGCTGGACTAGATGACCCTTGGGGTGCCTTCCAGCTCTTTGTTTGCCAATGAAGACAAATATTTAAGTTGTTGTTGTTGTTGTTGTTATCATTATTATTATTAGATATATAATAGACTCTCCCTTTGTACTTTGATATATTATGTATTTGTTAAAAGTTACAGCGAGTTTGTAAAAGTGGCGAAAATATGTAATACTGAATATGTAGTAATGAAGAAACCAATAATGTAGCTGCAAAACAGATTAGTTATGGAATCTGAAATCTAAAATGCTGAATAGTTAAATTTTAAGTACCTTTGTATTTTATAGACAGTTTTTTAAAAAAAAAACTATAATGGGGGGAGTTGGGGAGAAATATTTTCTGTTTTATACACTTTGGTGTATGTAATTATCTCTGATATACACAATTATGTTATGACTTTTTTCTTTTCTGTATCCCATTTATACTATCACTTTGTTTTATCTATCTATCCATCCAGGGGTTATTTTGTAGAAAAAGAGGTGCAGGAGCTCATTAGCATAACTTATTAGCATAACTCATTTGCATATGCGACATCCCCTGATCACTGGAAGTGTGTCAGAAGGCAACACCCACCGCTCAGGCTCCACTGGACTGTTTTGGATTGCTAGCTATTGGGAGGGGTGACACACAGATCTGCCCTCACAGAGGAGGGAGAGCTTGTATCTGAAGGCTGGCCGGGTGGGGGGGTTCTGCAACTTACCTGGCTGCTTCTTGCTCCTCATGGCCCGACTGAGGGCTGCTGGGAGCAGGGGGCGGGGCTTGTTGCATGTGCCCGCCCCCTGGTCTCCTTACTGCTGGAGCTTCGCTCCTGTGTGCTCCCGCAGGAAATTACCTCTGTATCTATCGATCGATCTATCGATCATCTATCTATCGTTATTGTCAGGTTCCTGGTTGAATCAGTTCTCAACGCCAGCCAGTTGATAGAAAACTAACTTTGAGACAGTTGATGATACCATCCTGGACACATCTAAAAGTGAACGCACGATGGTTACAGATATAGTGTGTTCAAACAAAAGCAATAAAGATCAATAACCAATCACCCCACAGCATTTACCCGCCAGAACTAACGGTCAATGACACCCCCGCTAGGCACGTAGCCTCTACGTAACAAGAACACAGAATAATTTGAGAGGCTGGGACATTTGCCGCCACTTAGGTAACAAGCCCTGAATACATCAAAGGGAGCCCCCTCCCCCAATGGCAGGTGAGTTGCAAAATTCACAGAGAGCCTGACAGTTATTAAGGCACACGTCCTTAAGCCCTTGATGGTAACATTCAAATTGACCCTGAGTCAGCTGGGCTGAGGCAAGGAGTGGAGAGCACATGGTGGGTTGCTGATAGAAGGTAGGGGATTTTTCTTTCTCCCTTTGCCTTCCTAGCTGCTGTGTGGGAGCTGAGAGAGTTGGGTTCTTCGTAGTCTGATAGAGATGGCAAACCTAAACAGCATGATAAAAAGTAGAGACATCACCCTGCCAACAAACGTCCGCATGGTCAAAGCAATGGTATTCCCAGTAGTCATGTATGGCTGCGAGAGTTGGACTATAAGGAAGGCCGAGCGCCGAAGAATAGATTCTTTTGAACTATGGTGCTGGAGAAGACTCTTGAGAGTCCCTTGGACTGCAAGAAGATCAAATCAGTCAATCCTAAAAGAAATCAACCCTGACTGTTCCCTGGAAGGCCAGATAATGAAACTGAAGCTCAAATATAATGAGAAGGGAGCACTCACTGGAGAAGAAGGCCCTGATGTTGGGAAAGACTGAAGGTCAAAGAAGACGGGGACGGCAAAGGATGAGATGGTTGGACAGTGTCATGGATGTAATGAACATGAAATTGAGCGGGCTTCGGAGGATGGCGGAAGACAGGAGGGCCTGGCGTGATCTGGTCCATGGGGACGCGAAGAGTCGGACTCGACTGTGCGACTGAACAACAACAAGAGAATGGTTCTGTTTAAGTCTGTTTGGGGCTGTTTGTGCTCTGGCGGTTGTTGGGTGAGAACCAAAGGGCTCTTGCCCTGTGGGTCTTGCTTGGAGACCTTGTAAGAACCTGGGTAGAGGGCTCCTTCTGAGTTCTGGGGAGAGAACCGCTGGCAAGGTAGCCATTTGGTAGGTCTCAAAGTTTTCAGAGTACATTACCACAACAAGAGTTTAGGTCTGAGTTTGAGGAACGTTCCTGAGGCTGTAGAAGATAGCATTGCTCCAAGGAAGATGGATAACGAAGGATCTACTCCAGTGACCTGCGTGGGTTGCGCCATGATCATTTTTCTGCCATGCCGTGAAATGCATTACACATGCTGCAAGTGCAAGCTTATAAGAATGCTTGAGGAGAAGGTGGGAGAACTCGAGGCACAAATCTGTACACTGAGGAACGTCAGGGAGGGTGAATACAAGAAGCAGGCTCGAATCTGTAGGGATGGTGTCAGAAAGGCTAAAGCGCAGATGGAGCTGAGGCTTGTGAGGGATGCTAAAAACAACAAGAAAAATTTCTATGCCTACGTTCAGAGCAAAAAGAAGAACAGGGATGGAGTAAGCTCATTGCTAGGGGAAGATGGTCAAGACTTAACAAGGGATGAAGACAAAGTGGAATTACTCAACTCTCACTGCGTCAGTCTTTAACTATAAGGTGAGCTGTATGCAAACTGAAGAATGCAGGGCATATGAAGGAAGGAGAAATTGTCAGTCCAGAGTAAGTAAGGGATTAGAGAGCATACTTTCAAATCTCCAGGGCCAGATGGTTGGAAAACTTTCTCGAGACCTGCGGAGGTGGCTCGAGGGGCATCATCACCAAGGGAAGAACAGAACCTTTGCCATTTATAATGGTAGGACCTTCGCGTAGTAGGTTTTCTGGCGTTCAGTAGAACGTTCGCTACGCGGGTGGAAAACCTTTGACGTCCTTCTCCACGCTGTCAATTTTAATCGTGGTACATCGTGATGTAGGAGAGGGGAGTCGGACAGGAAGAGGAGGTCCTGTGCCGGAGAGAATTGGTGGTATATTCCCGTTAACAATTCTAGGGCAGTCGAGAACCATGGTTGTCTCGGCCACCACGGTGTTATCAATATGCAGTCCGCGCCATCTCTGACGATTTTGCGGACCACTCTCAGAAGCAGGGGTATGGGAGGGAACAGGTACAGAAGGCCTGTGGACCAAGGAAGAAGGAGACTGTCTCCTAGCGACTGTGAGTCCCTGCCGCCTCGACTACAGAACCGGGGACATTTTTTGTTGGCTCTGGTGGCGAAAACATCAACTTGGGGAGTTCCCCACCTGCGGAACAGTGGGAAGAGGTAGGACGGGTTCATCTCCCACTTGTGGAGACTGAGCCTTGCTCGACTTAGATGATCTGCCTGCACATTCATGTGTCCTGGGATGTGCGCGGCTACCAAAAAGATGTCGTAGGCGATGCAAAAGTCCCATAACTGGATGGCAAGGTTGCAGAGACGAAGGGAGACTGTGCCGCCCTGCCTGTTGACATAACTGAGCGCGGTGGTGTTGTCCGTGAGGACCGTAATACATTTCCCCTTGATTATTGGTAGGAAACTCGTGACCACGAACTGTATTGCGAGCAGTTCCAGGAAGTTTATGTGTCGACCTTGCTCGTGGGTTTTCATATTGCGGAGCCACTTGCCACCGACACACAGACCCATCATGTGTACACCCCATCCCGACAGGGTGATTTGAGGTGATGGAGGGTGGAAGGGCGCTCCCTGGAAGATATTGGAAGGGACAGTCCACCAAAGTAATGAGTCTCGGATGTTGGGAGGGGGGGATAGGACGACAGTGTGTGCGTTTTTTGCTGGGTTGGAATTCCGGATGAACCACAGTTGTAAACGATGCATTTTCACTTTGGCAAAGATGAGAACCGACGTAGTTGTAGTTATAAGGCCAAGCAGCTTTTGGATTTGGAAGGCAGTGACAGAAGGCTGGGTACGGATGACCGTAGCTAAGGAAATGATGTCTGCTGCTCCATCTTGAGCCAGGTAAGCCATGCATGCTGTGGAATCCAGTATAGCGCCGATGTACTTTATTCTTTGGACTGGATGCAACTGAGACTTTTGTCGATTGACTTGTAGGCCCAGATTTTCCAATAGTGCCAGTGTCTCAGTGATGTTTGAGACCAGGGCTTTCTGGGAAGGCGCTACCAAAAGCCAATAATCGATATAGGGGTAGATGGTGATACCCCGGAGATGGAGGAAATCCGCAACCACAATCATAGTCTTTGTGAAGACTCTTGGGGCACTGGACAGGCCGAATGGTACGGCTGCATACTGGTAATGCTGTTGACCAATCGTGAAGCGTAGGTATTGGTGGTGGGAGGGGTGGGTGGTGAGGTGGAAGTACGGGTCTTGGAGGTCGAGGGTGGCCATCCAGACATGTTTCCGTAGGAGTGGCATAATCTGCTGTAAGGACACCATGCGGAAGTGGTGGTAGGTCACATAGCAGTTCAACGTTCTTAGGTCTAAAATTTGTCGAACGCCTCTATCTCGCTTTGGAATGGTAAAATAGTGGGAATAGAATCCCTTCCCTTGCAGATGAGGGGGCACCGGCTCGATGGCTCCCTTGTGCAGAAGGACGGACACCTCCTCTAAGAGAGGTGGGGAAGGGGGTGTGGAGACGATGACAAGAGTAATGGGGTTCTGGTGGAATTGGATACGGTAGCCTCTGGTCAAGATGGACAGCACCCATTCGTCAGAGGTGATATGACGCCAGGTGTGAAGGAAGGGTGACAGACAGTTTGAACTGACTCAGTGACAGGGAAGTCAAAAGCTCTGCTTGGACGGTTTGACCTGTTTGGTGCGGGAAGATCGTTGCCCGGATCCAAACCTCGGTTTTTGGTAGGGAGATTTTTGGCCTCCCGAAGATGTATGCGGTCTCTATTGTGTGTCCGGAGACTGACGACTTGGTGCACACCTCTGCCAGGACCTTGACCAGGTACGGGGACAGTATTGTTGTCTCGCAGAGGGTGACACTCCTAAAGCTCAAGAAGTCTTTATGCTCTTATCTAATTCTTGGAGTGTGGAATCAGTAGTGGTGTTGAAGAGGCCAAGGCCGTCAAACGGAAGATCTTCAACATAAGACCTGGTATCCAAAGGGAGAGTCATATTGCAGAGCCAGGAACGCCTCCGCAGTGCTATAGCAGAGGCCATCATCCTGGCACATGCGTCTCGGGCATGCTT
>NW_015161428.1:242310-275037 GCF_001447785.1 Gekko japonicus
AGGAATGCCTCCGCAGTGCTATTGCAGAGGCTATCGTCCTGGAAGATGCATCTAGGGCATGCTTTGAAGTGTTGATCTGCTGTTTTGCCAACACCATGCCCTCTTTTTGAATGACTCTGGCAGCCTGAAGCTTGTCTTCTGGGAGGTGTGTCAGGAGTTCGGAGAATCGTTCCCAGAGAGTGTATTGATACCTGCTCATGCAGGCCAGATAGTTAATGGTTTTGACACCCAATGCTCCGGTAGAGTAGAAGTGTCTGCCAAAGGCGTCCAATTTTTTACTCTCTCTGTCTGAAGGTGCAGAGTGTATTCTTTTAGATTTTGAGGAGGATGTTACAACCATTGAGTTTGGCTGAGGGTGGGAGAATAGGAATTCGACACCTGTCTCTTGGACTCTGTACATATGGTCCACTCGTCTTGTCGACACCGGGGCTGACGAAGGTCTCTCCCATGGTGCCTTTGTGGCTTGCAAAAGGACTGTGGACATGGGTAATGCCAGAGTGGAAGATGTATCAAGCTGGACGATGTCAAAAACTGCATCCGTCACCTGCGGGTGTTGCTGGACGACAGAGAGGCCTAGGGAATGGGCCATTCTTTTGACAAGATCTGTGTATGACGTGAGATTGTCGGATGGGGAGATGGGTAAATCATCAGCGACAGCCTGGTTAGGAGACTTTTGGTCAGGAGAGGTGTGAGCCTCAGATGCTTCAGTATCGGAATTGTCTTCCATAGAATCAGGAGTCCTGGTGTGGCATCTGGAGTGTCCTCTTGACCAGTTGAAGGTCTAGGTGGAACGACAGGGGTTGGAACGACCGGGATTTGGACGACCTGAGGGTTAGGAGGACGACTGTGGGAAGGATCATCTGCAGGAGGAGGAGACAAAGATGCTGAAGGTCTCGACCTGTAGCGCAATCTTGATCTATGAGCAGAGTGGGATGAATATCGATCCCAGTTGGAACAGCCCGCCAGAGTCAACCATGGCAAGGATGGTGGATAAGCCCCATACAGATACCTCATCTGCCGTCGATCCCAAGACAGAGATGGTGGTGGGGGTAAGAAAACTCGGGGGGATCGACTTCTGGACCGTGGACGACTCAGAGACAAAGCGGCAGCCTGTCTTTGAGAGGAGCCCGTATAATCTCGGTTGTCGATATCGACAGATTGACTGTGCAGACGTGGAGGATGACGCTGCGTGTCGCATGAAGCATATCGGTGCCGACGTGGATCGATGTCGGGAGCTTCCGATACCGTCGACGAAGGAGATGGAGAAGGCTCTGCATCCATTTGATGACTTAGGAGCTCTACCGTTTCGATGTCGGAGTAAGGATGCTCCATTTGGTGGACAGGGGAGTCCAAGACATGGATGGTCAGTATCGGTGGAGGGGCTTGGGCCTCCGGTATCGATACTGTCGTTGGAGCAGGAAGCACTTTAGGGGCATCACCCAGTGCAGACGCCGCTACCTTCCCCTTCTTTGCCGCCTTAAGGGACTTCGAGGAGCACTTCTTTGCGGACTTGTGCTCCTTACTTGGTTTGGCCTTCCTTTTCACCGGCGTGGAAGCGGAGGATTGCACCTTCGATGCCAGAGGCTTCGGCGTCAGTTGGCTGATATCGGAGGCAGGCCTCGATGCCGGAGTCATTGAGGTCGATGATTTCTCGGCGTCCATCGCTGAGGAAGGATGTAGGGCCGATTTAAGCCGTGCCACTTTAAGGCGTGCAGCTTGGTTTTTTCTGGTCTGGTTCGAAAACCAAGCACAGTGGCAACAGGATTCGGGTCGATGAGACTCTCCGAGACAATAAATGCAGAGGGTATGACGGTCAGGAGGAGCAAGTTTACTATCGCAACCCTTGTACCTATTAAAAAAGCCCCACTTCTTCTCCATAAAAATAAAAGTGAAGAAGAGGGGGGGGGGTAGCCCGAAGGCCCGACTGAGGTAAAGTGGCAACCTCCCCCTCAGTAGAAAATAAAGTTGGGTTTTTTTTAAGTTTTTGAAAGAACGAAGGAAGGAATGAACTGAGGAAAAAATCCAAGGAGCTGTGAGGCAAAAAGCCAAAACACGCGAACCGATCAGACCGACGAAGAAAGAGGTCTTTCCAACGCGGCGGTAAGAAAGGAACTGGCGGTGGGGTCCCTGCGCATGCCCGAGGGACTGGGCGAAAAAATCCGTTAAAGAGCTTGCTACAATGCCGATCGATCCAGCACGCACGTACTGGATCCCATGGGTGTGAAGCACAGTGACCATGTCGAAGATCTTGCTTTTTTGTTTTAAATGAACGCAGAGGTGCTCGGGAAGGTGAATTCAGCACACTTACGGTGTTGTTTCTCTATTATGACACACACAAATCCCATATACGGGCTTTCACCCTTAATGCCAACCATGCCCACTAAAGGGAGAAAAAGCTGAAGTGGCTGAAAGTGTGGAACCAAAAGCAGTATGAAGAGGACGTGCAGTCCCAGGCTTCAAGCAGGAAGATGGGACCGGGAAGTCAGACGGGCCGAGTTGCGTCTCTGGCTCTGCTTAATGCACACTTCTGTGTTTCTCCGTCAATTTCTGCGCTCACAACAGAAAGGGAAATGCAAAGGTGGCCATCCTTAATGGACATCTGCAGCTCTCCGCAGTCCCTGCCAGGCGGCTGCTGCGAAACAAATTACTATTTAACAGTGCCAGCTGGATAACAGAGCAGAAGGATGTGGGTGTGGGCCCCATGCACGAACAGAGGGAGTTTGCGGGGGATCGCCCCCCCCAGCATTCCACAACTAGTACAAGCTGACGGTTAAACACTTGAGCACTAGCAACCTGCATGCTTGGATGTGCAGTGACAAAAAGGCTAATGTGATCTTGGGGTTATCAACAGAGGCGTCACACCCAAATCGCAAGATGTCATCGCCCCTCTGTACACTGCGTTGGTCAGGCTGCACCTGGAGCGCACAGTTCTGGAGGCCTCACTTCAGAAAGGTTGTCGACAGAATGGAGCAGGCGCAGAGGAGAGCGGCGAGGATGATGGGGGGCCTGGAAACCAAGACGCCTTACGAGGAGAGGCTGAGGGACTTGGGGATGTTCAGTCTGGAGAAGAGGAGGTTGAGGGGGGACATGGTGGCTCTCTTGAAGGATTTGACAGGCTGTCCCTTAGAGGAGGGCAGGGAGCTGTTCCTGTTGGCTGCAGAGGAGAGGACTCACAAGAATGGGTTTAAAATAAGGGCGGGAAGGTACCGGCTGGATATTAGGAAGAACTTTTTTATAGTAAGAGTTGTGCAGCAGTGGAATCAGCTGCCTCTGGAGGTGGTGAGCTCCCCCTCACTGGCAGTCTTCAAGCAGCAGCTGGACCAACACTTGCCAGGGATGCCAGTTTGGTGTCGTGGTTAAGAGCGTGGACTCTAATCTGGGAGAACCAGATTATTCCCCACTCCTCCACATGCAGCTGCTGGTGTGACCTAGGGTCAGTCACAAGTTCTCTCAAGGCCGGTTCTCAATCAGAGCCGTACCTCACAGGGTGTCTGTTGTAGAGAGGGAAGGGAAAGGAGATTGTAAGCCGCTCTGGGGCTCAGGTAGTGAAGGGCAGGGTATAAATCCAATCCCCTGACCAATCCAATCCTCCTCCTCCTGCTGTTGCATTGACCAGGGGGTTGGATTAGATGGCCTGTATGGCCCCTTCCAACTCTGTGAGTCTACGATTCTGTTCCATGAAGCCAGCATGGGACACTGAGACACAAGAAGAGCTCGTTCTGCCTAGCATGCGCATGACCACCGACTAGGTGCGCAGTCATTGCCGATTGCCAGGGGTCATTTCGTAGAAAAAGAGGTGCAGGAGCTCATTAACATAACTTATTTGCATATGCCACACCCCGATTTAACCAAAAGTGTCAGAAGGCAACACCCACTGCACCTTACCTGGCTGCTTCTTGCTCCTCATGGCCCGGGGCTGCTGGGAGCAGGGGGTGGGGCTTGTTGCATGTGCCCGCCCCCTGGACTCTTTACTGCCGGAGCTCCGCTCCTGTGCACTCCTGCAGGAAATGACCCCTGCTGATTACAGACGAGCAGGCATTCCACCACTCCTCACACTATACGGATTTGGGAACCCGTCCCAGCCTTTCTCTATCTAGGTGGCGTGTTTTCAAAGCAGAGTGATGGTCCGGGGTGCCCATGGGGGGGAGCAGCACAGTGCGATGGACAGCGATGTACTACAGGGGCTCAGCAGTATGGGGGGAGGAAGGGCCAGTGTCGCCAGCAGCCAGCTGCATGCCAGTATGTCAGTGGCTTGACTCAGATGGTGTCCCAGGCCAAGGATGGACGTAACTTTCTTGGAGGACTATTCATAATGCAACCCCCCACACACACACCTTCTCAACGTGGAATGAACTGGTGCCAGTGAAGGAAAGTGCTGTCAGTTTTGGTGAAGTGGTTAGGAGAGCCAGTTTGGTATAGTGGGAGAACCGGGTTTGGTTCCCCACTCCTCCACCTGCAGCTGCTGGCGTGACCTTGGATCAGTGACAAGTTCTCTCAGAGCTGTTCCCCAAGGGCAGTCCTCGAGAGAGCTCTCTCTCAGCCCCGCCGACCACACAGGCAAGACCAGATTCTTTCTTTATGCTTCCACCACCAGTGTACCCTCTAAGCTGAGTTAGTGTGAGCCAGCTCACAGTTTTTTAGCCTCCAGCTCACACATTTTTGTCTTAACTCAGGAAGGAGGGCTCCAGAGCAAACTAAGTTATGCAGTAGCCAAATTGCTTGCTCACAACTTTAATGCCAGTAGCTCACAAAGTAGAATTTTTGCTCGCAACACCCCACAGCTTAGAGGGAACATTGTCCAACCCCCCCTTATTTTTATTCAACGCCCCCCCCAATTGCACCCAAGTCTCCTACCACCCACCTGGATCGTTCCAGCGCCCCCCCGGGGGCAGGGGCGGTATTGCCCACTTTGGGAACCAGTGCTCTACAGTGACGCCTGAATATCTTCCGCAATCACAGCTGAACTCCAGACAACCAAGATCAGTTCCCGGGGAGAAAATGGCTGCTTTGAAGGGTGGACCTCTTTGGCATTATAGCCTGCAGAAGTCCCTCCCCAACCCCTCCCTCCCCAGGCTCCCCCCTCCAAGGAAAAAGGTAAAGGTCTCCCTTGCTCGAAAGCCAGTCGAGTCCGACTCTAGGGTCGCGGTGCTCATCTCCGTTTCAAAGCCGAAGAGCCAGCGCTGTCCGAAGACGTTTCCATGGTCATGTGGCCGGCATGACTAAACACCAAGGCGCACGGAACGCTGTCACCTTCCCACCGAAGTGGTACCTATCTACTTGCAATTTCTTGCTTTCGGACTGCTAGGTTGGCAGGAGCTGGAACTAGAGACGGGAGCTCACTCCCTCATGCGGCACACTCGGGTCTCGAACTGCTGAACTACCGACCTTCCACAGCCTGCAGTTCAGCGTCTTAACCACTTGAGCCACCCTCCAAACCACCAGGTATTTCCCAACCCAGAGCTGGCAACCCTAACAAGGAAGACTAGCTGCTAAGGGGCTACCCCCTTCAAATACATCACACTCTTGCAAGAACACTTGAGAGCTTGAACCGGTCGAGTTTTGCTTGTGTCTCTGCGGCTGAAGACAAAGAGACGGTTTTTGAAAAAAAAAATTTATTTGTATGCCATCTGAACATCAGATATACCTGGTGTGTGTTAGCGTGAACCGTTTGTACATTTGAAATTCATGGTGCCAAAACCCTCCCCAAGACCAAAAAAAAAAAATTACCTCCCCAGAACATCTGACTGGCTGAGACAAAGACGGAGTTAAAGAAAAAGGGAGAGAAGCGGTGAAAGGAAGGGGGGGGGGGTCAGCCGGTGGAGCGATTGCATGCAAAACGAAAAAAATATTTCTTGGTATGGGAGAGTAATTCGACAGAAATGATGGTAGAGAAGCACGGAGGAAGAGGAATGGAAGAGGAGAGAGCAGCGGCACGGCCAAAGGCTACGCGACCGTGATGTCAGTGACACATCCAAGATAATTTCAGCATACGACGACGCCCCCCACCCAAGCAGCCCCCAGAATTCCTTGCACTGATCGGGAGCGGGTGAACTAACCTTCTTGCCCACCACGGAGATGCTGCCAAGAATCAGTGCCTCGACGGGGAGTTCCCAACTCCCCTCCCCTGCCAGTCAGCCGCTCGAGGGTCATGGTGGTGGGCCAGGATCCCTCTCTGCCCCGCTCCCAGGGCGTCCCCACAAGCCTCGGCTCCTGCCTCTTCCAGGCACTCTCTTGTCTTTAGGTTGGCAACTGGGGGGGGGGCCCACGGAGGACCAGGGCCCCCCCCCGCGGAGGACCAGGGGGCAGGGGGGAGAACGACACTCTGGGGGTAACAACACTTTTGGCAACATCTCTGCGGTGGGCGTCATGAGTGGCCTGGTCCTCAGCCCAGGAAGGGTCCGCCTTCTCCTGGCGGACGCTCAGGGGGTGGCGCAAAGTAGAGAAGCTCCTGGGCAGGCCAGGGACAGCCAGCCTGGAAATCCCAAGACACCTCCCACTCCCCCCTCCTTAAACGAAAGCCGACCCTTTTTGGAAACACGAGCTCTCCGTTACTCTTCCAACTGCACATCTTGTGAAACATGAAGGCAAGTATATCCCTTGCCTTTGGGGCGGGGGTGGTGGGTGGGGAGAAATATCATGCAGCGCAGAGCCGGGGAACGAGGGTTACTGATGAGACCGTGGTGGTCCCTGACCTTTCGACCAGTCCCAGGGACAAAATGCATTCAAGCATACCCCGGGGCGCTTAAAGGCATCCGAGAACGCGGCAGAGCATTTAAGACCCAGGGAGCCCCCCCCCCCCTTTAGTAGCTCTTCCTGCAGCGTCGCTGGCGGAGGACAGCAAGCGGATAAGCACCCTGGCTGCCGAACGTCCCGCATGTTAACTCGGCCCCCGCTTTCTAGCCGACGGCTCCACGAGTGACAAAATTCCCTCAAGGAAAGCTCTCATCTGAAGGGAGTTTGGGCAGAAGCAACAGGGGCTTTTCCCTGACACGCGAGAGGCTGTGACCGGCCACAGCTTCCGCGTGCAGGAACGCGGGCATACAACAGTAGTATGTTATCCAGTACGCAAGTGAAGTGCCTTCTGTGTAGGAACTCCGTTCCCATGTGGAGCATTCCTTTGGTGGCTGAGTTCCTACCACTGACATACAATTACAACCCACCCACCGCCCCCGGCCACCCTCAAGAAAAGGGGAAGCGCTTGGTTTTTATGTAAGGGTCGCGTAGGCCTCTCCTTTTATTCAGGATACTGCCACGGCCTCCTCCCCTCGCCCCACTCCCACACAGAAAAAAATAATAATCTTTTTTTTCTTCTTTTTTAAAACATTATTTCCCCATCCCGGTACAAATTTCAGCAGGTGAAAGGTTACATGGAAACTGGAACACACAATCGTATAGACAGGATGGATCGGATGAGGAAGTCTTAAAACTTTCCAAGTGAAAAAGTAGAGCGGGAGGGGGGGAGGAAAAAACCACCAGTCTTCGAGCCTTTTGTCCCCTCCCCCCAAAAAAAGGTTTCACGCACCCACTCTCCAAAGCAACAGGCAACAGTTCCCAACTCTGCAAGAAAGACACACAAAAAAAAGAGAGATGGTGCCACATCACTTAAACTGAACGGCCCTCCGAGAAGGGGCACCAAGAAATCTGCCAACGCCCTCCGGGTGGGCTGCGGGAGCCCCTCACCTATGTTAGCTTCTTGGCTTTGTTGTATAACGAATCCACTACTTTGCTCATATTCTGAATGGTCTCCAGAGCAGCTTCGTACGTTTTGTCTACAGGTGGTTCATCGAAAATAATCAAGACGCCTTCGCCTTGGTCAAGGATCCCTAACGAAAAAGAGAAAAAGGCCTCAACTTAAGCATCCCTGAGGTGTTCTGCTTTTCCACAGACGCCTGTATCTGCTGCCACCAAAATCAGCAAGGCCCATTTCCAAGATGGCAGCACAACCGTTAGAGAAGGGAACCCTGGGAGCCATCGGGACGGCTCCTTCACTGATACTTCACCTTTCTCTCCACTGCCAAAGCGGCCCACGTCGTCCGTTCTCCCCTCCTCCATTCTAGTCTCACAACAACCCTGCAAGGTAGGCTAGGCTGAGAGTGACAGGCCCAAGGTCCCCCAGCGAGCTTCCATGGCAGAGTGGGGATTCAACCCTGGCTCTCCCAGACCCCAGTCTGACACTCTAGCCCCTCCATGACGCTGGCTCACAGCAACACCCCCCCCCCCCCAAGATGTGCAAGGCTCAACTCAGTCTCTGTTTGGCCACAGTGCGCCTAACCCATTCACAAATGCACATTGTGATCGAGCGCCTGGGGATCCGAGGGAGCCCAACCGGTCACTCCAGTGCTGAGCCATGGCTGAAAAGTGAACAGGAGCCAAAAGAGGAGCCTCACCGTGGAACTTCTTGTCCAGGATCATCTGTGAGAGTTTCCTTTCCACATCCGCCTGAAATGGAACCAGAAGACGGGTCAGCCTCTTCGAGCTACCGGTGGGGGGCCAGCAGATTTTGCCAACCAGAAATGCCGCGGCTCAGGTGGCAACCATCACGGCATCTACATGTGATGCCACACACACACACGTGTTAGCGGAAACCAAGGTGCTGCCCTCCTCCCACGAATAAAGGAACTCCAGCCATGAATTTGTTCCGGAGGATGAATCGTTTTCTACTACACAGTGCAGATCAAGACATTCCAGTGCAGGACAACGCCTAAGGCTTTAGCTGCCCTGCAGAAAATATTTGTGCATATCACCGCTGGAATTCAGCAAAACCTTCAATGTCGTTTGCATTTCACTTTCTCAGCCTTGAGAACAGAAGATATTTCTCTTTAAGAGCACCAAGAAAGATCAGCTCCTTAAAGCAGCTTGTTTTTGTTTTTTCCCCCCAGAGTGGATTATTTTCTTCACAGCGGCCCCAATGGGAACGACCAAGACGGTTCACAAGAATGCCACCTCGCCGAGACTATTTGCACCCCAGGCTCTTACCTTTGACAACTTGATAAGGCCAGATATGTGTTCAATCTGAAAAAGAAGAAAACATTCAGACAGGAAGGAAAACACATTTTTTTAAAAAAGGTTGTTTTCACAGTGAAGCTAGCCCGGCAAGGGTGCTCAAAGCACACAGAAAGGGTGGGCAGACCCTGCAGATTGTACATCTGCATCTGTGACAGTGGCTAATTCTGTCTAATGAGAACTTTTAGACCACAATGTACATTTCTCCCCTTATCCTACTGGTTAGTCCTAGTTTGGTGAGATTTGACAAGATGTGTTTGCTCCCTAATGCAACACTGTGTATCTTGGAGAGGCCAGCCCAAGCCAGTAACTTGAGATAATCCATTCTGCACCCTGGGGATCCTCCTACAACCTCTGCTCAACAATGTCCCTGCAGAATTTGGGCACGTATATAGGAAACACAAGAACAACACGGCAGCCACCATCCAAATCACTTGACTGACGCATCAGTCCATTCTTCTTCTCTTACAACCCTCCCATCCATCTTCCTACCCTGAAGTTTCATCCATCGCTTCAGCCTCTAACCAACTGCATGGAAAACACACTGCTGGAACAGAGAAACACCAAGGGGAGATCCACACAGCTTTTAATAGAGAAGTCACTCTTCTGTCAATATCGCTGAACAGACTTACATATGTGTCAAGGCAGCTTGGAGCAATGACAGTAACTGGTCACAAAGCAGCCATTGCTACCCGCGACCGGCATTATTCCAAGTGCATTCAATCCTCAATCCCCACAGCTTTGCCAGGAGAGGAGATTGTTGGCTTTCAGTATTTAACTGGGAAATCAGAGCGGGTGACCTTCCATGCCTCCTGGAGGCGGAAAGATGGATCTGGATGCTCCAGAAGTCCTCCTCACCTGCACTCTGGAGAATGGCTCGATGACCCGGATCAGGTTCTGTTCCAATAAGTTATCATAGAGTTTGCCCAAATGTGTATTGATGATGGGGTCGTCCCTGAGTTCCACTTTATAATCTTTCAGAGCCTGAGGAAGATAAGAGTGTCGGGTTCGATCAGCAACACAAGCAGGGGACCAGCCTGCAAACCCTCCCAGCCAACACAGTGAAGCATTCTCCTGGTCACCCTCCTTCCCCCAAAAGACTGAGCCATGCCTATAGCCAGACCCGCAGCCATGGGGGGGGGCATTTGGGGGCAATGCCCCCCTCACACAGATGAGCACCGCCCCCTTAGACAAAAAAATTTCAAAGGTAATGAACGTTTTTAAAAAAATATTCAAAAAAATGTAAGGTGTGGGTGTTTTTTTTTGGGGGGGGGGGGTCCCAAAATGACCCCAGGCATAGTCAGGGAAGCTTCAGAATAATTTTCTTTTTTTCCAGGCCAAAACATAAACTGGATTTTAAAAATGCAAATAAAATAAAATTGCAAAATTCAAAAGAGAGAGAGTTCGAGACACACACACACACACACACGGCTTACACAGAAAAGCAGCCCGGAATAGAGTCTCTCCAATCAAATGGGCTAGAGGAGGACTAGAGGTTGCGGTGAAGCTGGAGCTGCTTCTTTTGCTGATGGAGGAGGAGGAGGAGGTGGTGTGGGTGTGGCACACCCCCCCTGGGATTTCCCCACGCCCCACCAACCAAAGTTTTCTGGCTACGCCCCTGCCTATAGTGCATGCTGCATTTTACAACATCTGAAGTTCTATTCCAAGAGAAGAAGAGGTGGTGGAGCTAGAGATGTGAAGGCCCGGAAAAAAACCAGAAAAATTCGGGTATTTTCCAAATCATTTCTAAAATATATATATATATATATATATGGTATCAGATTGATCTAATTTCTATGCGCTGAGGACAAGCAAGTCCTAGGTTACAAACTGAACCCTCCAATGCAAGAACAAGATGCATTTCTTCCTTTAGGAGGTGCGATTGTCAGAAGAAAATAAAAAAGTTTCAGTTTTGTTTTTGCCTTTGGGTGGATATTCTGTTTGAAATAATTATTTGGATACACTATATTTTTAATATGCTAGTTGTGATAATTTCATGCCAAGTAATAATGTCCATAGTCATATTTTATGTTCCTAAAGTAACAGAATGACTTTCAATCTAGAAAAGACAAAAGAAATGCTAATGTAGCATTTTTTCAATGTTTCCGAAAATTTCCATTTCCCCCCGAAAAAAACGGTTTTTTTTTTCTGAGCTTCAAAATTTCCAGAAATTTTACATCTCTAGGTGGAGCGTTCACATCCTGCATGCCATTTAGTCTCCACGTGCCATTCATAAGCAAGGGTGGAACACGATGTAGAACTCCAGACACGGGAAATGCTGTTCAGACTCTGAGGTTTCATGAGACAGTGCCCACACTTTCAAATACAGCTTTCCACCCTGAGAATATCAGGACTAAAATCTTCATTAAAAAAAGGACGAGTTCCCATTTCCCTAGCTAGTTTCCTTCCAACTGGTGCAGCACGAGTGCAGAAGCTAGCCCCGTCCATTATTATACACCTCCCATTGGCGTAATCCTTGGTGGTCTCCAATCCAACCCTGCCAAGCTCCTGAGACCGGGCTGGCCTGGGATATCCAGATCAGGGCAAAGCCCCATACCTAGTAATAGATCTGTCCATATGATGCTGCAAGAGAATACGCTGCATCAAGTCTCAGGGCTTTTGTGGTGTTGTGGGAAGCTGAAATTTTGTTTAACAAAGAACAAAGTTCTAGGCCTCGTGATCAGCGTGAAATTCATGGGAGATGCACGGTGCCTCCAGTGATGCAGAATGAGGGAATCCAAACCATCGCTTCCCTGTTCCCTCTTTCCCCAGCAGGTCCTCCCACCCAGTCCGGAATCAAATGGGCTAAGCAGGCTTGAGCCCTGACCTGGGTGGGCCAGGCTGGCCCCATCTCGCCAGATCTCGGCAGCTAAGCAGGGCCAGCCCTGCCTAGTATTTGGATGGGAGACCTCCAAGGAAGACCGGGGTTGCTGTGCAGAGGCGGGCAATGGCAAACAACCTCTGAAAGGGGTCACCATAAGTTGCCTGTGACTTGATGGCACACTAAGCAGGCTTGAGCAAGTTTAGATACCTATAGATATTCTACCCAAAGCACAGCAGTTCTCCCTGGGCTGGGTGAGTGGGAGGAGAAGGAAGAGTACAGGGCTTCAGTGCCAACAAGGGGAGTTGCGGCCTCATAAGAACGTAAAAAGGGGTCGTGTTGGATCAGGCCAATGGCCCATCCAGTCCAACACTCTGTGTCACACAGTAGCCAGAAATACCAGGTGCCATCAGGAGGTCCAGCAGTGGGGCCAGGACACCAGAAGCCCTCCCACTGTTGCCCCCCCCAAGCACCAAGAATACAGAGCATCCCTTGCCCCAGACCAAGAGTTCCTATAGGAAACATAAGAGAAGCCAATGCTGGATCAGGCCAATGGCCCATCCAGTCCAACACTCTGTGTCACACAGTAGCCAGAAATACCAGGTGCCATCAGGAGGTCCAGCAGTGGGGCCAGGACACCAGAAGCCCTCCCACTGTTGCCCCCCCCCCCAAGCACCAAGAGGACAGAACATCCTTGCCCCAGACTGAGAGTTCCTATCTATACCTTGTGGCTAAGAGCCACTGATAGACTTCTCCTCCATATAAGAACATAAGAGAAGCCAATGTTGGATCAGGCCAATGGCCTATCCAGTCCGACACTCTGTGTCACACAGTGGTCAAGAATCCCAGGTGCCATCAGGAGGTCCAGCAGTGGGGCCAGAACACTAGAAGCCCTTCCACTGTTGCCCCTCCCAAGCACCAAGAAGACAGAGCATCACTTGCCCCAGACTGAGAGTTCCTATAAGAACATAAGAGAAGCCAATGTTGGATCAGGCCAATGGCCAATCCAGTCCAACACTCTGTCACACAGTGGCCAAAAATACCAGGTGCCATCAGGAGGTCCAGGAGTGGGGACAGGACACTAGAAGCCCTCCCACTGTTGCCCCCCCCCCAAGCACCAAGAAGACAAGAGCATCCCTTGCCCCAGACTGAGAGTTCCTATAAGAACATAAGAGAAGCCAATGTTGGATCAGGCCAGTGGCCCATCCAGTCCAACACTCTGTAACACAGTGTCCAGAAATACCAGGTGCCATCAGGAGGTCCAGCAGTGGGGCCGGGACACTAGAAGCACTCCCACTGTTGTCCCCCCCCCCCAAGCACCGAGAGTACAGAGCATCATCTGCCCCAGACCAAGAGTTCCTATCTATACCGTGTGGCTAATAGCCACTGATGGACCTCTGCTCCCTATGTTTATCCAGTTCCCTCTTGACGCTGTCCATGCTTGTAGCCGCCACCTCCTCCTGCGGCAGAATTTGAATTAGGATTTTTGGCTCCAATGTGCATCACTCACAACTGATATTCTTCTAGGCTTTGCTTTCTAGAAGTGCACTGTGAGCTTGCAGTGGTCTATAAAATGGACCACCCTCAGAATATTTCCATTGCTACAGATTCCATAGGTCACAAATGCCCAGTATTCTCCACCAACGTTCCCTCTAATTTCCCCCCCCTACTGCACGGAGCAGTTTACATCCTGAGCAGAACACACACAACTGCTGTAATCATCCAATGGGCACTGGCAGTGCAAGACCCTCGGCGGCTCCAGACTGCCACCGAACGGGGCTTCCTGTGTTAATGAGCGGCCGCTCACGTGCACATCTTAGGGGGGACACTGGTCTCCACACTTCCAGTGTCCAAAAGACAGGGCTAGATTTTATCCCATGCCAGAAAAATCCACTCAGTTCCCCACCTGCCAGCTCACCTTTTTTAAGTCCTCCAGTGATCGATTCTTACTGGCCTGTGCCACACACTTTAGTGCTTCTGTCTGCAAAGGAAAGGAAAGACAGCGCTGGTATTATGCTGGGCCACGGCAGAGGCATGCTGTAGCTGTGCCATTCACACTAGGGGGGGGGGGGGGGGGGGGGGAGAACCTTCCAGGAACCCAAAAGGAAATCTAGGAAAGAACTTTGACAATATGCAAACCTTGTTTTAATTCTACTGCCGTTTATTCAAGGACGGCTGACAAATCACAGAAGCAAGCACACAAAACGAGCGATCCAGACAACAGAACTTCAACTAAGACAGCAGAGAACGGTCAGACTGCAGTTGTGGAGACACTGGGGTTGTCTGAACATTCCCTGTAGCAAAGGCCCGCCTGCAAGGCAGCCAAATCCACTCATAAATTATAGTTAGGATTGAGAGGAACTCCAAGGAAAGAAGCATTTCTGTACCTGTCTGCCAGCATACCGCAGTGCAAGCTTCCCGCTCACCAGCGCCTGCACATCCTCAGGCCTGCGGAGAGAACACAAAGCAAGAAACGTTGATTCAACACGGCCATGAAAGCAACCTATCCAGTGGCACTCCCTACATAACCCATCCCCACCCCCACCAGCTCTGCATTCTGGGCCGGTCTTAAGAGTTAATCGAAGGACTCTTTTACAAACGTCGGACATCGTGCAAGACTGCATAAATCCAAAGCACAGGAGGAGGAAAGCTGCTGGATGAACCCCTGTACATAAAAAGCACACGGCGTTCTACAGGGTAACCAGTAACGGATCCCTGTCCTGAGAAGCTGACGAAGTGAGCTGTAAGAAAGACAAAGGAAGGAGAAAAGACCGGGAGGTGGGGTGGAGGTTAACTGTTACCGGTGCTTAGACTTAGCTTCAGCAAGAAATAATTGGGTTTAGGCTGTGCCAAAATCTCATCAGAAAAGGGTTTGGAGAGGGATTTGAAGAATGCGAGACAGCTGGCATGACTCAAGAGTTGTGGAAGCCAGTCCCAGGCATAAGAGGCAGCAAGGGAAAAAACAGTGGTATGGTTTAAGGCATGGTGACTGCCATGATCTGGGCTGTGCCACCAGAGGCCTACTAGGCCCAGGGAGCCTGACTAGCGGTAGGTGAGGCTGGGCCTAAAACTCCCAGAAGCCCCTGAGAGGCTTTGGAGCCAAAATGGACCAATAGGAAAAGAGGAGGACTTGGAATAAAAGATCTGGAGCAGCAGCAAAAGCTGTTCTTCTTCCCAGGAGACAGAAGGGACTGAGGCTGCTGCAGGGAAGAGACCCTCATCCTGAGGGAAGGGTGAGTAGTCTAAGGCCACTGCAGATAGTGAGCTAGGGACAGTATATTTAGACGCGTTAGGGCATTTGATTTCTTTTCTTTTCACCCACTTGCTGTTATTCTGCACCTTGTTGTTCGACCTCCTATAAAATAAACCTTTTCCTTGTTGCTTACTATGCCTGGTCCTCACGCCTGTTATTCGGCCAAAAGGGAGGTCTGAAGGTCTTGGGAGGGTGCTCTGGGCCTTCTCAAGGGATCCGAAATCCAGAGTGGTGGCAGCGTCAGGTGACACCCCACCTGATCCGTGACAGTGACTCACAAGCCCACATTGATTTGGCATGGTGACCCTCCAAGGCTGGCCCAATTTTTTCTCCATCCTAGGCCGACTGTTCCCTTGGCATCCATCTGGTTTAGCATCCCATTTTCTACAGTGGCCAGCCAGATGGCTTTTTTGAGAAACCAACAACCACTGCACAAAGGCTGCAGCTGCTCCTACTATGAACCCCAAGCAAGGGGCATTCCGACATGCTCAGCCTTTGCATGTGGAGGTTACCCTCCAGCCTCTGACCAGTCTCTCCCTTCTCCGGTCCTCCCTCTAATCCTGCCGAGGATTCTAAGAAAACTCACTCTAGTAGAAGAAGAAGAAGAGATTGGATTTATACCCCGCCCTTCACTACCCAAAGGTGTCTCAGAGCGGCTTACAAACTCCTTTCCCTCCCCCTCCCCACAACAGACACCCTGTGAGGTAGGTGGGGCTGAGAGAACTCTGACACAAACTGCTCTTTCAGGAACAGCTGTGCCAAAGCTTGTGACTGACCCAAGGTCACATCAGCAAGTGCAAAGTGGAGGAGCGGGGAATCAAACCCGGTTCTCCCAGATTAGAGTCCGCACACTTAACCACGACACCAAACTGGCTCTCGTAACCAACAGGACAGGTTTTACTCCATCAACATGTATATTCAGTGATGAAAAAATACCCACTGATGTATGACAGGGAAGATGCTGTTTCCACGGTCAGATCCTGGTTTCCAAAATCCAAAGCAACGGGAAGGGAAGGGGCGGCCACTTTGGGGGGGCTTCAGGACTCACAGTTTGGGAAGCACGGGTTTAAGGAGCAGGAGACCTTTGGGGTGGCTGAAGGCCACGAAGCTGGATGGAAGAAGTCATAAGCTGAGGAGCCTTGGGACACAAGAAGGGAGAGGAGCACGACCGCAGAAGGCTTTGAAAGCAAGAACAGGGAGTCTGGGCAGGAACTGGGCTCAGCCAGGAAGCAGGGCGGGGATGGAATGGAGTATGTAGTGTGGCCAGAGAGCAAGGCTCCCTCTAAGCTGTGGAGTCTTGTGAGCAAAAATTCTACTTGGTGAGCGACTGGCATTAAAGTTGTGAGCGAGCGATGATTTGGCTCCTGCACAAATTAGTTTGCCCTGGAGCCCCATCCTTCCTGAGCGGAGACGAAAATGTGTGAGCCGGAGGCTTAAAAAAACTGTGAGGTGGCTCACACTGACTCAGCTGAGAGGGAACACTGCCAGAGAGTCGAGAGAAAGGAATGATTCTGACTGCAACGCAGCAGTGGAAGGCCAGAGGAGTTGCAGCTTGCAGTGATTTATGGGGGAAAGAACCAAGGCTTTTCACTGGAAGGGTCCAATTTTAGCAATGTTGAAATGACACAACTTGGGCGACAGATTTGTTTTACTTATTTGCTGCATTTCTGCCCTGCTAAAGTGTTTCCCATCCAGGCATGGAGGAGACACAAATCACCTTCACTTCAGAAAGGCAGCGGTATCATGTATCTTCAGACTGTACCCGCGGCCCATGAAAACCAAACAAGTCAAAGACAGAAGTCAAAACAAAACTCTGTACCTGCTCTACAAGGTGGATGGGGGCTTTTGCCCATGGACGTGGAAAGGAAGGCAGCCTCAGACATACTGAGTTTTAGACGGCAGCCCAGGGAGAGTATCAAAGAGGCAAAATGAAGTTGCAGAATTGGATGGAGGGGAAAGTTCAGGGGTAGAGCGACCAAGCTAAGCGTCATGTGTGCACTGGTGGTAATGCAAGCCATAGGATGTCAAGAGGTTCACCAGAGACAGCCTGCGGAGACGGTACAGAAGAAGGCCACGGATGGATCACGGAAGGACCCCAGAACAGGAGTTGCTCCCATGGAAGCATTTAACTGAAGAGAAGACGAGGAAGAGATTGGATTCATACCCTGCCCTTCACTACCCAAAGGAGTCTCAGAGTGGCTGACAAACCCCTTTCCCTTTCCCTCCCCACAACAGACACCCTGTGAGGTGGGTGGGGCTGAGAGAGCTCTTGACAGAAACGGCTCTTTCAAGGACAGCTCTTATCAGAGCTACGGCTTGCCCAAGGTCATCCAGCCAGGTGCAAGCGGAGGAGTGGGGAATCAAACCCGGTTCTCCCAGATGAGAGTCCGCACACTCAACCGCTACGCCAGCCAGGAATAGCTAGGAAGAGAACTGGTGCAGGGCCAAAGCACAGAAGCCTAGGGAGCGGGAGGAGTCAGACAGAAGAGAGCCATCCGCTGTACGGAAGGCAGCACAGAGAAGGGACCGGAGGAGTCCTTTGGAGTGCACAGTGAGGGCGGTGGCATTCTGGAGAAGGCAGATTTCAAAAAGAGGGAGGAAGGAGAGGCAGCAGCAGCCGGCAACGTCCTTTAAGGGATTAGAGGCAAAGAGCAGAAGCGAAATCAGGGGGGCTGCTAGAAAGGGAGGTTAAGGGATTCTTTCCTTTTTTAAGAAAGGGGAAATGGTGGTGGATTTGAATACAGTACAGAATAGACGGGCTGACATACACAGCAGAGAGAAGGGAGAGTGGTAAGGAAATGGCAGCCAGGTGGGGACAGGATCAAGAAGAAGAAGAAGAAGAAGAAATTGGACGTATGCCCCACCCTTCACTACCTGAGAGAGTCTCAGAGCAGCTTACAAACTCCTTTCCATTCCCCTCCCCGCAACAGACACCCTGTAAGGTAGGTAAGGCTGAGAGAGCTCTGGGAGAACTGCTCTTTCAAGGACAGCTCTTATCAGAACTATGGCTCGCCCAAGGTCATCCAGCAGGTGCAAGTAGAGGAGTGGGGAATCAAACCCGGCTCTCCCAGATGAGAGTCCGCACACTTAACCACTACACCAAACTGGCTCTCAAGAGGGCAAGTGGAATGATCTCTTGGGAGATGTGGATGGTGCAAAACAAAACCTACATGTGCTGTCATTCTTGCGTACGCAACTGCCGCTGACAGATCCCACCAAGAGAAACTGCTCCTGCCCATGCAATGAGTTTCAAGGGTTGAAGGCTAACTGGGGAGAGATTTCTACAGCTTCTCTTTCCTTGTCCCTGGGGAAGGAAGACGGGAAACAGTTTCCCGCTCTCTCTCAGCGGAAGCTAAAGGATCTGCACCTTCTTCCTTTGGCCTTCCTGGAAGAGGTCCACGCTGCAGCATGTTTAGAAATGTGCTCACAGAGAAGGCAGGAAGCATGGAATCCGGAAGATTCTTCCCCCTCCTGGGGATGCGCTTCCTGTTACATGAAGGGAAGCCTGGGGACTAGCCCTCCACGACACAGAAGAGAGTTCACGACAGCGGCTTGGGAGGTCCCCTTCTTGTAATAGTAAAATTCTACATGAGGAGATCTGGATTAGTCAGAAGGAGAGGCAAGTATTCTGCCTCCTCCTTGACACTATGACCCTTCCCCTTCCTGACGTAAGTCAACACCCCCAAATCGCACACCTTACGGACTCTCAGAATACAGCGGGTGTCCTGACTGCAGAGCATTCTGCACTGTAACGGGGAGGGCGAGGGGGAAACAGAGGGGTGGGGGCTGCGCCCTGGGGCATTGCTCCCGCGGCATCGTCGGCCACGTACAAGTTCAGCATGATCTTGCAGAGCAGCATGTACTTCAACGCCGTGATGGCCTTGGGGCTGTCGATGGAGTCGTAGCCCTCGAACGCCTCGTAGAAATAGGAGTACGCCGTCTTCCAGTCTTTCTCTTCTGCCGCGTGGATGATGCCTGTTGGAAACGGGAGGCAGACAAAGAAGAGGTCTGGAGTTAGACGATCACAGACCCACCCGTGGAACAGCGGAAGGGGAGGCGTGGCCACCGAGTCCCACTCCTTCGCCTGCACGTGCAAGGGACCGGGGGGGGGCGGGGGGAGGAGGGCAGAGTCTTGAATAGAGATGTAAAATTTCCAGAAATTTTGAAGCTCGGGAAAAAACCCGTTTTTATTATCACAACTAGTCTATTAAAAATATAGTGTATCCAAACAGTTATTTCAAACAGAATACACACCCACAGGCAAAAACAAAACTGAACCCTTTTTCTTTTCTTGTGACAACAGCACCTCCTAAAGGAAGAAATGCATCTTGTTCTTGCATTGGAGAGTTCAGTTTGTAACCTAGGACTTGCTTGCTTGTCCTCAGTGCACGGAAATTAGATCAATCTGATACCATATATATATATATAAGAAATGATTTGGAAAATATTTGAACACCTTGTCTTAAAATATTTTATTCATCATGTTAAAATAAAACGTTCCATAATCCTTTTTTTTTCATTTCTTTTTTCAATTTTTCGGAAAAAAACAAAAAATGATCACATTCTTCTTTTTCACAAAGGAAACCAGCTGTCTGAGAGAAGTGGCTGTCAGCTTAGACCCTCGGGTTCTGCACGACGGAAGGTCAACTGCCATCAGATTCCATATCCAGGACTTTGCTCTCATACTTGAATTTCCACTGAAAACTGTTGTAGAGGCAGACTGCGGGGGTGGGGTGGGGGGCGTCAGGAAAGCCAAGCACAAGGATGGCCACAGATGCTGTGCAAGGAAGTGCCGTTTCAGAGTCATCCTGTACAACAGTGTTGTCGAGACAAGACAGACCGCAGTCCAAGGTTTCTCCAGTCATTCTGCCCAGTGCAACTCTTATACCGTAGTAATCCATCAGCGTTTGGCCAGTTTTTCCAGCTCTGGTGAGAACTGCTTTCATCTTGCATGATGGAGTCCGAACAGCAACTAAGTATCATTTCTGGATTTTAGCACAGAATCCAGTGCGATGGAAAAGCCTCAACAGATCAGACATCTGATGCATAACAGCGTACCCAGCCTCTACAGCATCTCTGAGAAGCATCTTCCAAAAGCCCCTTAGGAAGAATACCCTCGTTTCCTTGCGGCCGGTCATTCCGATGCTATAATACTGTTTGTCGATTCAGGTGGGTAGCCATTTTTGCCTGAAGCAATAGAACCAAGTTTGAGTCTAGTGGCACCTTTAAGACCAACAAAGTTTAATTCTTGGTATAAGTTTTCCTATGCATGCACAGATACCTGACGAAGTGTGCGTACACTTTGTTGGTCTTAAAGGTGCCACTAGGCTCAAATTTTGTTCTGATACTGTTTGTCATTTTGGTTCTAAAATCGCTGCTGCTTATCCCACAAGGCTAAGCAAGCATGGAAGCAACATCTCCTGATTTTCTGACAACGGATCGCCATGACATCTATCATACCAAGAGGCATCAGCCAAACAGAAAAATGAACTTACAGATGGACACCAGGGCTATTTTTGGGCAGGAACGCACAGGAACGGAGTTCCGGCTGGCTCCCGAGGTGGTCACGCCCAGCAGGAACTCATTAGCATAATAGGCCACACCCAATAGCAGAAACTCATTAGGATTGGCTACGTTAGGGGTGTGTGGCCTAACATGCAAAGGAGTTCCTGCTACAAAAAAAGGCCCTGGGTTTTGACAACAAACAAGGTAAGCAGAATAAGAAGGGAAAGGTGGGTGTGGCTGGATGACCACACTTCTGGTAACATGGGGGTGTGGCCTAATGTGCTAATGAGTGGTGCTGTCAGGGTGTGGCCTAATGTGCTAATGAGTTTCTGCTCTTGGGTGTGGCCTATTATACTAATGAGTTCCTGCTGTGCTTTTTCTACAAAAAGAGCCCTGGACAACTGTGGCCCGTCAGCAGCACCACCTACCTGACTGCATATCCAGGGCTGCCTGCAGCTTGGGCGGGCAATATATCGCATTGGCGGTGGTTCGGGCAGAGGTTAACGCTGCTCTGGCTTTTGGCAGGTTGCTCAAGGCGTGGTAGGTCTTGCTCTCCAGCAGCTGGACTTCCACTAAGAGAGCCTTGTCATCCATCTTCTTCAACTCCCGCAAAAGCTGTGAGCCTGGAAAAAGCAATACACGAGAGCCAGCCGCCTGAGAAACCGTTTCACTCAAGGCCAGCGGCTTCTCTTGCGCTGGACTCTTAAATGCTTCTTCCTGATCCCGGTCACGAAATAACAACAAAAATGCATTTACGGCATAGAGAGCTAGCGGGGCATATTGGCTAGAGGGCCCACTTCTAATGGGAGGGAAAGCTAGATCCGAAACCTGCAATTCAGCCACAAAATTCACTGGGTGACCTTGGGCAAGTCCGTTCTCTCTCAAGACTGCCAGGAGGCTGGAACACTGCCCCCGAGAGCCTTGGGAAGAACATCAGGGTACATACGAAATACATGAGAGCTCTCATCACTAAGGAGAGACACCTTCCTGTCTCTCCACAAACAGGGTGGCAGGTGCTGCCCTCCTAAACAGGATACTGCACACGGGCCTGATTGACTTCATTCAGCCACTGTAGAAATATCAATATAATCCCATTCTGATTTCATGAAGACTCTAGCCTAGACTGGTAACGCCTTTCATTATTATGAGACTGGGGATAGGCTGGAAGTCAGCCGGCACACAAGGGTCTGTGTGCATGCCTACCTTTCCTTCCAAGCACCTGGCAAACCTAGAATGGATACAGACCACTGTGTTGACACTGGCACAGACGTCACCACCAGTTTCCTCTGCCCTGGGCAGCTGACTGTGCAGACTGAAGCGGGGCACTTGGAGCAATACAGTTCTGCTCTGTGGTACTCGGTGGCCCCTTCACACATGCAGGCTACTGCGACGTCACAATCGTGCAGTGACCATGGCTTGTGTGAAACACAGCTAGGGCAACAGGAAGCAGTTTCTTATTCTTTCCAACCTTAATAGAAGAAACTGCAAAAACCAAGTTGCGCTCTGTTTAGAGAGGTCACGGCCTGGAAACCCACCGTCCCGAATACTTTCCCCAATTTTTCCAAGACGGGAAAATCTGGGCGAGCGCTAAAATATTCCCGTGAGGTATTTTTCTCTTTTGGAGCAACTGAAATTATTTTTTATTCACTCAAAATGTGTAATGAAGAAAAACATCTGGGGGATACCACCTAAAGCAAAAGAGGATGTTAATTCCAGCTGGACGTCATCTTACCTAACTGCAACGCCTCCTGGTACCTTTTAGTGTCAAAGTACAAGGACACCAGCCTTGCCTAGAAAAGGGAAAGTTTTTTTTTTAAAAAAATGAATTTTAATTAAAACTGCAAACACATGCACCCTGCTCGTTCCAGCCCAGGCTAGCCCAATCTCAGCAGATCACGGAAGCTGATTACTACTTAGATGGGAGAACACCTAGGAAGTCCAGGGTTGCTACACAAGAGGAAGACCGTGGCAAAGCACCTCTGCTCGTCCCTTGCCTTGAAAACCCTATGCATTCACCAGAAGTCGGCTGTGACTTGATTGCCCTTGACGCATATACAAATACATTTTAGGAACCAATCTCACAGTGAACACTACACGAGGCAAGGAACAGGCAAGACCCCCTTTGCTGGGAAGGGTTAACAAGGAGAGGGGGGGGGGAAAGACGGCAGTTAGCCAACTGTAAACATGATACGCAGGTAAGGCTTTGCAGAAAAAACTACAGTGAGTTTCAATGGGAAGACTGAACAAGAGGGAAATGGATTCTAAAGAGATGAGAGTGATGGACCAAAGACACAGAGTGTGCTAACTGCTGAGCACCTTGCCTGTGGCCAAGAAAGCAAGACGCAGAAGTCAAGAGTCCCTCCCCTACAGTTTCCCACACCAAGGGTCCCAAGACCTTCTCCTGACACGCCATGGTCAATGCTCCCCTCTAAGCTGTGGAGTCTTGTGAGCAAAAAAACCTACTTTGTGAGCTGCTGGCATTAAAGTGGTGAGCGGGCGATTTGGCTCCTGCATAGATTGGTTTGCTACGGAGCCCTCCTTCCTGAGCTAAGGCAAAAATCTGTGAGCCGGAGGCTAAGAAAAACCTGTGAGCTAGCTCACACTAACTCAGCTTAGAGGGAACACTGACCCGTGTAGCAGCAAAAATCTCTGCTGGAGGAGGCGGAGCCAGCCACAAAAAGATTGCCACCGCTTACCTTCAGTCGTAGAGTGCCGATCCTTGTGCTGTGGTGGCAGCTACCGCCAAAGCAACGTTTTAAAGAAATCTGCACAGCTAATCAAATCTTCAGTAGCCAATCAGAAGCCTTGCTGGGCAAACGACGTACCCAGCTTCACCCACTTCTCAAAAACACTCGGCAGGCAACAGAAAAGTGGTGGTAGGGGGCACCGTGCCCATGGGCGCCAGGTTGGGGACTCCTGCCCTACGCCGAATAACTGACCCGCTGACAGGCAAGAAGGTTTTGTTACTATCACATAAAGGCTGTGCCAGTCAGGATTTCTCTTGGTTTTGGTCACCAGCACACAAGTAGAGGGACTGCCCACCTAAAACATCCGCAGAATACAGAAAGGGCTGGTGCATTTTAAAGCCACGAGGACCCAAAGTAATGCTTTAAGGCTGCGTCTGCAATAATCGGGAGGGTGTCCTAAACCCAAACAGAGGCCAGCAGTGTGGACACAGCAAGCCACCTGACAGCGCCACAGATTTCCACATCCAGGTAAAGAGAGGCTAGCTTAATGGCATGAGAGGCCAGATGACTTAAAAATATACCTCCAGAGCTTGGCGCAGGAACGTCCTCTTCTCTGATTTGGCCCATTCAATACACTCAAGACACAAGTCAACCTTAGAAAAAGAAAACACGGTCATCCTTCCTTCTAGGTCTGCTGCCCCCGCCTCCCAAATATCATCCTCCGTGTGAACTTTTGACTGTTTCCGTCTGAACACGGCCCATGGGAAGAGGACACTTGAGCATCACCGCAAGCCGCCTGCTGCGCTTTGGAAACGGCAGGTCTGTGCCCAAACACCAGCGGTCTCACCTCTTGTCCCGTGGCTGCTTCCATGTCTAGGAAGAGGTCCAGCAGGGACCGGACCAGGCGGGCTGCCTTCGCCTTGCTGATGGAGTTCAAGAAAGGACGCACGTACTTCAGGAGTCCTCCGAGCTCTGCATGAGAGACAAAGCAGTCAGCCAGTGTGGCTCAGGGGCTGGGGAGAGGCAACAGAAGATGCAACAGGAAGCCCCAGGGGACGTTTTGGAAATGGACACCCTCCCACCCCCCCGTGCACGAGGTGTATTTGAGCAGAGGGAGACTCTGCCAGGGAGCATGGCCTTTGGATGCAAGGTCCTGAGCCAGAATATCTAACAGCCATATAATTACAATACAATAACCACACACGGTGCTTTAAAATCCCAGGCTTACAGATAACCATTCATTTGATAAACTTGTGGCAAAAAAGAGTATTCGCCACACAAAAAAGGAGACCAAGTCCTCAGTATGGACCGTACAAAAGCAAGACACGATGAAATACAAAATGAAATATCTCATACAGAAAGATATTAGAACGTATAAAGGAGTGATAAGAATGAGCCAGTAGAATATATTAAACACACACCACCACCTCCCGATTTCCCAATCCTCCTGACTCCAGAAATTTATAAATGACATTGTGAAGAAGAGGAGGAAAAGGAGGTTGGATTTATCTTCACTACCCGAAGGAGGCTCAGAGCGGCTTACAATCCCTTCCCCTTCGCACAACAGACATCCTGTGAAGTAGGTGGGGCTGAGAGAGCTCTCTCGAGAACTGCCCTTGAGAGAACAGCTCTGAAAGAACTTATGACTGACCCAAGGTCACACCAGCAGCTGCATGCGGAGGAGTGGGGAATCAAACCTGGTTCTCCCAGGTTAGAGTCTGCACTCAACCACTACACCAAGCTGGCTGCATACAAGACCCTTGAAGTAAATGGGCTTAGAATGGCTCTGTAAGAGTGCTGGCAGAACCGAAGAATCTGGATACCTATGCACACAGTGATGCTTGGTGGGCCTCCTTACGCGGCAAATCTGCTAAATGCGGTGCCCAGAAGAGTTATAGTGATTTAGCCTTGTGCGTCTGGGATCTGTAGCCCTACCGTAATCACTCAGATCTCAGCAAGCAGCAATTATAAAGAAGAACTGCTAGGATCTGACCACTTAGGGCGTTTTAGGTCCCTATCTGTCAGGCTGCTCCAGAATTAAGGCAACAGCGTGATCTTTATGCCAAGCACTAAGCAACTGGTGGGCAGGTGCGTGCTCTAAGTAGTGTTCCAGGGCACACCCCCCACCGAACACTTTCCAGTAATGAGTCCCAAGTTTAGGCCTCGCGAGATTTATCTCTTCTGACTCTCCGCCATCAAATGATTAGGCTGGAGACATTGCACTGGCTGCCGATAGCATACCGGATTCGTCTCAAGGTGTCGGTTCTTACCTTTAAAGCCCTACATGGCCAGGGATCTACATACCTAAGGGACTGCCTTTCCCCATATGTTCCCCAGAAGCACTGCGGTTGGGGCTCCAGGATTGGCTGGCCCTCCCGGGTCCTAGGGACGCTAGGCTGTCAACAACCAGGGCCAGGGCCTTTTCGGTGGTGGCCCCAGCCTGGTGGAATGAGCTCCTGGAGGAGATCAGGGCCCTGCAGGATCTTTTGCAGTTCCGCAGGGCCTGTAAAACGGAGCCCTTCCGCCAGGCTTTTGGGAGCCGCCGCCACCAATGAAGAACATCAGTTGGTTAAAAGGGAGAAGGCCCTGGACCCTGAAAACTGCCATCAACAGCCTTAAAGAACAGCGAACCCTGCAGGGACATCCAACTAACACAGAGAGCTGACTGCGAGAGGAGAACGTTCTACACTGGCCGATACCGCTATATGACTACTAAGAACCACTAGCACTTTATTATGATTTTATATTTGTTTTAACTACAACTATGTTTCAATGTAATTATCTGGTTTTATGTGAGCCGCCCTGAGCCAGCTTTGGCCGGGAGGGCGGGGTAAAAATCTAAAAAAATAAAAACATAAAACCTAAAGCATTCCGTGTAACAAATTTATGCCTTCCATCATGTGTAATTCCGTATTTAAGGAGTCTTGAAAACAGGGAATGCAGCGATGCCAAATAATGTCTCTTGTACAGCTGTGAATGCAGGACGACCACTACAGTCCTCCTACCGAGGAGAATGGGATTTGAACTAGGTGTTTTTGGCCCAGAACAAGGGCCAATATTCGCAGCTGGGAACCAGCATCACAGCAAAGTTTCACACTCCGACGTTTCGCTTGAGGCACTGCTGAGAGATGCATTTACCCTGTTCTGAACTTACCTTCGGCTTGTCCGGTCTTGGCGAGGAGACTGCCGAGCTCCAGGATGCTTTGCTCTTTGACTTGCACTGCCTCTTCGTCATTCTCCTGGACATCACGCTTCACTACGAGGACAAAGCATTTAAGAACATAAGAACCTAAGAGATGCCAATGTTGGATCAGGCCAAAGGCCCATCCAGTCCAACACTCTGTGTCACACAGTGGCCAGAAATACCAAGTGCCATCAGGAGGTCCACCAGTGGAGCCAGGACATTAGAAGCCATCCCACTGTTGACCCCCCCAAGCACCAAGATGACAGAGCATCACTTGCCCCAGAGTTCCTCTCTATACCTTGTGGCTAATAGCCACTGATGGACCTCTGCTCCATATGCTTATCTAATTCCCTTTTGAAGCCGTCCATGCTTGTAGCCGCCACCACTTCCTGTGGCAGTGAATTCCATGTGTTAATCCCTCTTTGGGTGAAGAAGGACTTCCTTTTATCTGTTCTAACCCGACCGCTAAGCAATTTCATGGAGTGCCCACGAGTTCTTGTATTGTGAGAAAGGGAGAAAAGTACCTCTTTCTCTACCTGCTCTTTCCCATGCATAATCTTATAAACCTCAATCATGTCACCCCTCAGTCGTCGTTACCAGAGAAGTAAGAACTGGACGGAGTTTTGACTAAAGAGAAGCAGCATCCATCAAGTCAAGGACTGCTCACGCCTTGCCCTATTCTTTCTTTCAAAAATTAATCTGCTTCTTGAGGGTCAGTGGCAATGTTGCCTCTAAGCTGTGGAGTCATGTGGGCAAAAATTCTACTTTGTGAGCTACTGGCATTAAAGTTGTGAGCGAGCAGTTTGGCTACTGCATAAATAAGTCTGCTCTGGAGCCATCCTTCCTGAGCAAAGACAAAAATGTGTGAGCTGGAGGCTAAAAAACTGTGAGCTAGCTCACACTAACTCAGCTAAGAGGGAACATTGGCAGTGGCACCTCTGGGAGACAGCATTCAGCAGAGAAGGCAGCATGACAGATGAAATTAGGATCTGGGGACAAGGAAGACTGGGACCCAGTTTCCAGGGGCAGCTCAGGAACAAACAATATTATGTTTACAAGCTGTTTTGTGTAATCCAGCCTGTTTGGCAGAACATTGTCACTGTGACTGGAAGTGAAATAAGTCTCCTTCACTCCTTAGCATGTCACTGGATACTGTAAATAAGGTACTACTGTCAGAGCTTCCCAATGCTAGGAAGAGCAGGCAGGTTGCCAGTTTTACAGTCTCTGCATGAAAGGACAGGCAAAACCCCACCAAGATTGCACATCGACTACGCAGACCGCCTTTCGAGCATAAAAGACTGACTTCAGCAGCACCAAGAGTCACCTTTGCACACTCAGTTATCACAAAGTCACAGTTCATCACTACAACCTCTAATTCTGTTTATATATCCCATCAGGGAACAGAAGCCACCAGTTCTGGCAAGATGAATGGTTCTCAGTCCACCTGCCCTTATAAGCGATCAAAGAAACAACAGCCCCTATGATGGATCACACCAGGCCATAGAGAAATATAGCTATTTACGAGCCATCTACCATAGTCTTACTAACACAATGGTTTGAGGCGGTGCAATCAAGTGTTTCACACAACACAGGGAGTGAGCCATGTCAGCTAAGAGAGCACCTGTCTTTCTGCGTAAAATGGGCTCATTTCAGACTCTGCTAATCTAGCCTGTTGGGAAATGCATGATCATTGCTTCGGCAGATCAACGGCACCCCCGTGCCCCCTGCTCCTGTCACAGAAAATCTCGTTAGATGTTACAGGATCCTCTTGCGTGGAGCCCTTTCCAGCATACTCCCCCTGCTGTCAAAGTCAGCAGAGGGCCAGTGTGGTCCAGTGGTTAGAGTGCTGGATTAGGGTCTGGGATACCCAGGTTCCAATTCCCCCCCCCATTCTGCCACAAACACTTATCGGGTGACCGGGGGGGGGGGGGGGCACTGCCAACACTCTCAGCCTAACCTGCCTCACAGAGTTGTTGGGAGGATAAAATGGAGGAGGGAAGGACGATGTAAGAGAGCTGCCTTGGGTTCCCATTGGGGGCAAAAGCAGAGTACAAGCAGAGTATAAAATAAATAAATGCGTTATGCAGGCAAAGGAGCTATAAAGCAGGAGATGCTCTCAAGCTAGTTTACTCTGCGAAGGGAGGAAGGAAAAAAGATACTTTGCCCCATTTAACATGGCATATGGAGACGTGCATCTAAATCCAGAACGAAAAGAACAAGGGGATGTAAAAAATGGGGGAGGGGGAAAGACTGGCAAAGGGCCGTCCAAACAGGGGAGGCCTTCAAGCCCCTGGCTGTGACACCAGAGTAACTCTAGAGGATCTTCTTCCTGTTTTAAAAAGAAAACACTTTTTTTTAAGCCCTTCGAACATCTCAAGCTTTATATATGACCCAAACCCCTTCCAACAGTAGCTACTCTTATTCCTCTGGTGACATTTCTGATTCAGCCATATGTTAACAACGGTGGAGTATGCGGGCCCATCTCAGCAGCCATCAGCAAATTTGAATCTTAACTTTTTTTAATGACAGCACCCATCGGGCACACGCCCTGAGCTGCCAGAATGGACGCATGGGCACAACTGAGCTCAGAGAGACCTGCCCCAACAAGCTGGCATTACACACCTGCAGCACACAGCTCAGAGATATTTTGTTAACAGCTTCCCCATCATTCACACAGCTCCCCCACCATCATTTCCATCTCACAACAGTCATCCCTCTATCTTCCAAGCCCACCACAAGCCACCTCCACGCTCCTTTCAAAACCCCTTGATCCTATAGAATACTCTCTCCTCCTCTCCCCTCCCTTTGGGGGGGGGGTGAGAGAGGTTTGCTCACCGACCGGAAAAGTGCTTGGCTTGAAACTGTGAAGCCTCATTGCCAGCAATCAGCAATTTAAGTTTAAAGGACACTGAAATAGCTTATTACCAGTCTCTACCTGAACATAAAACTGCAATTAAAAGAACAAAAGGGAGCAGCAAAGATCTGGCAACGAGGGAAGCTAGCAGAACAGCCAGCCGCCAGCCTAAGAAACTACAGGATACTTGTGTGGCCTGCCAGGTCGGGGGAGTAGACTAGATCAACACGGTGGTGGTAAGCAAGCCTCGAATTCCTCCATGCACACCACCATCCCAGCGTTTGTTGGACCCAACAGCCTCCACCTTCTACAGAACAGGGCATCCATCCTATTAGGGGAAAAACCCAAACTTTTTAACCTTTCCTATTATGGGTAATTCAGTTTCAAAAAGAAAGATGACTACGACAGAAGATGATAGATGTTTATAAAAGGATTCAGGGGAGGGAGAAAGTGGATTTACAGACCTTTTGCTCCCTGTCGCATAACACTAGAACTCAGGGATACCCAATGAAGCGGAGAATTGATTCAGGATAAGCGACAAAATTGCAGAATTCACTGCTGGAGAATGTAGCAAGGAGCACAAACATAGACAACCCTAAAAGGGGGATCAGACACATTCAAGGAAGAGAGGTCCCTCAGTGGCTACCAGCCATGGTGATGAAAGGGGCAACCCTTGATACCCAGAGGCAGTCCACCTCTGAATGCTAGTGCCTAGGAGACAACATGACAGAGCAGTTCCTCAGTGGAACAGGCTTCCTTGGGAGGTGGTGGGCTCTCCTTCTTTGGAGGTTTTCAAACAGTAGGTGGGAGGCCATCCATCAGCAATGCTGATTCTGTGAACTTAGGCAAACCATGAGAAGGAGGGTAGGGAGGGTTGCCTCAGTGCTTCGTTCTCGTGGGCCTTTCTTACACACCCAAGGAAATGCCAATCGCCACTTTAGGGTCAGGAAGCAATTTTTCTCCAGGGCAGTTTGGCTGGGGATCCTAGAGGTTTTTTTGCCATCTTCTGAACATGGAGCAGGGGTCACTGGGTGTGTGTGTGGGGGGGAGGTATTTGTGAATTCCCTGCACTGCGGAGGGAGTTAGACTAGATGACTCTGGAGGACCCTTCCAGCTCTTATGATTCTATGTGGGAGGCTTTGGTCCCCATGCCCTGTTTAGAAACCTAAGAAGAGCCCTGCTGGATCAGACGAATGGTCCATCTAGCCCAGCATCCCGTCTCACCCAGGGGCCAACCAGTTCCTCCGGAGGGCCAACAACTGGGCAGAGAGACTGAGGCCTTCCCGATGTCGCCTCCCGGCCCTGGGATTCAGAGGTGTAGTGCCTCTGAACGTGGAGGGTCCCTTTAGTCATAACGGCCAGTGACCGTCCGCAGAAGCTTCCTCCACGACCCGACCAAGGCTCCCCCTAGGTAAGTAAAAAAATTCCACTTTGTGAGCTTTTTTGTTGTTCAGTCGCACAGTCGAGTCCGACTCTTCGCGACCCCATGGACCACATCATGCCAGGCCTTCCGATCTTCCGCCGTCCTCTGAAGTTGGCTCAACTTCATGTTTGTTGCATCGATGACACTGTCTAACCATCTCATCCTTTGCCATCCCCGTCTTCTTTGACCTTCCATCTTTCCCAGCATCAGGGTCTTCTTCTCCAGGGAGTGCTCCCTTCTCATTGGGTGGCCAAAGTCTTTGAGCTTCAGTTTCATTATCTGGCCTTCCAGGGAACAGTCAGGGTTGATTCCCTTTAGGAGTGACTGATTTGATCTCCTTGCAGTCCAAGGGACTCTCAAGAGTCTTCTCCAGCACCATAGTTCAAAAGAATCTATTCTTCGGCGCTCGGCCTTCCTTATAGTCCAACTTTGTGAGCTACTGATGTTAAAGGTTGTGAGCAGGTGATCTGGCTGCTGCATCCATCAGGTCGCTCTGGAGACCATCCCTTCCTGAGCGGAGGCGAAACCATGTGAGTGAGCCGGGAGAGGCTCACACCGACTCGGCTCAGGGGGAACATGGGACCCGACCTCATCCTCCTTTCCGAGGCGCCTGTTCCTGCGGCCATCCCCGCGTCCTCTGGCAGCGGGCCCCACCTTCCCCTCCCCCTCCCCGTGCAAAGCCGCGTGTTCCCTGCGTGGGCCGGGATGCCGGACTGGACGGGCCCTGGGTCTGACCCAGCCAGCGCTCTCCTGGGGTTCCCCATATGTTGTTCTTACTTCCATGAATCATCTTTCGTTCACGTTTAAACCCGAATTCAGTTCTACCTTTCCTCAGGACCGCACAGATCCCCCTGAAAAGGCCCGACTCTGGGTCACCTCGCCAGGAAAAGAAACGAGAGCGGAGGTGGTTTGGAAATCCTTAAGTTCCTGGAGGCAGCCGAATCTAACCCCGTTTACAGAAGCCAAGAGCCCCTTTCAAGGGGAAGCCGGGCCTCCCGAGGGCCCGCTCCCCCGTCCCCCGCCGGGCCCTGGGGGCGGCAGCCGCCCACCGTGAGTCAGCAGCGGGTCACTGGTTTCCCTGCATCTAATTAATTAGGGGGGAGTCGAGTCCCTAAATTTCTCCACTGGTTTCCCTGCATCTAATTAATTAGGGGGGAGTCGAGTCCCTAAATTTCTCCACTGGTTTCCCTGCATCTAATTAATTAGGGGGGAGTCGAGTCCCTAAATTTCTCCACTGGTTTCCCTGCATCTAATTAATTAGGGGGGAGTCGAGTCCCTAAATTTCTCCACTGGTTTCCCTGCATCTAATTAATTAGGGGGGAGTCGAGTCCCTAAATTTCTCCACTGGTTTCCCTGCATCTAATTAATTAGGGGGGAGTCGAGTCCCTAAATTTCTCCACTGGTTTCCCTGCATCTAATTAATTAGGGGGGAGTCGAGTCCCTAAATTTCTCCACTGGTTTCCCTGCATCTAATTAATTAGGGGGGAGTCGAGTCCCTAAATTTCTCCACTGGTTTCCCTGCATCTAATTAATTAGGGGGGAGTCGAGTCCCTAAATTTCTCCACTGGTTTCCCTGCATCTAATTAATTAGGGGGGAGTCGAGTCCCTAAATTTCTCCACTGGTTTCCCTGCATCTAATTAATTAGGGGGGAGTCGAGTCCCTAAATTTCTCCACTGGTTTCCCTGCATCTAATTAATTAGGGGGGAGTCGAATCCCTAAATTTCTCCACTGGTTTCCCTGCATCTAATTAATTAGGGGGGAGTCGAGTCCCTAAATTTCTCCACTGGTTTCCCTGCATCCAATTAATTAGGGAGGGGGGGAGGAGTCCAGTCCCTAAATTTCTCCACTGGTTTCCCTGCATCCAATTAATTAGGGCAGAACGTGCTTATCGAGAGGCAAGGGAATGTCCTGCCGGGGCTCGATCCCGGAGGCTCAGGACCTCTGGGCTGGTGACATTTCTGGAGATCTGGGGATGGAAGCTGGGGAGGGAGTTCAG
>NW_015161428.1:275049-289264 GCF_001447785.1 Gekko japonicus
GTGATTCCGCCCTCCAAAGTTTTCTCCAGGGGGGGACTGCTCTGTGTAGCCTGGAGAGAGGTTGCCAGTTTGGTGTGGTGGTTCAGTGCGTAGGCTCTAATCTGGGAGAACCGGGTTCCCCACGCCTCCATGTGCAGCTGCTGGTGTGACCTTGGGTCAGTCACAAGTTCTCTCAGAGCTGATCTTGGAAAAGAGCCGTTTCTGTTGGAGCTCTCCCAGCCCCACCTTCCTCACAGGGTGTTTGTTGTGGGGAGGTGAAGGGGGAGGAGTTTGTAAGCCCCTCTGGGACTCCTCTGGGTAGTGAAGGGCGGGGGTATAAATCCAACCTCTTCTCCTCTTCTTGTAATTCTGAAAGAGATCTCCAGGCCCTGGAGATGGTTGGCAACCATGACTACAAGTATGACTGCCTCAGCGTGCGCGCACATCCCCCCTACTCATAGTTCACCCAGGTTAGCGGGATCTTGGCTTTCAGGTTGGGCAATAAGATATTTATCCATTTTCTTTTTTAAAAGGAAGCACACCGTTGCGCTGACTTCCTGGAAACATACTTGCTTTAAAGGTGAGTTCCGCTTGTTTTTAAGTAAGTGCCTGGGGTGGTAGGGTTGCCAACCTCCAGGCAAAGCCTGGCTTATCTCCCAGCATTATAATTTATCTCCAGACAAGATCACTTCCCTTGCAGAAAATGGCTGCTTTGGAGGGTGGATACTAGAAGAAAAAGAGATTGGATTTATACCCTGCCCTTCCCTTGGAGTCTCAGAGTGGCTTACAAACTCCTTTCCCCTCCCCACAACAGACACCCCGTGAGGTAGGCGGGGCTGAGGGAGCTCTGACACAAACTGCTCTTTTTTCAAGGACAGCTCTTATCAGAGCTGCGGCTTGCCCAAGGTCATCCAGCAGGTGCAAGTGGAGGAGTGGGGAATCAAACCCGGCTCTCCCAGATTAGAGTCCACACACTTAACCACTACACCAAACTGGCTACTAAGACATTATAGGCTGCTGAGTCCCCGCCTCAGACCCTAGGCTGCCTGGGCTCCAGTTCCCACCCCAGAGTTTATTTATTGCTTTTATACCCCACCCCCCCCTACCCTCCCTGCCAGGGCAGCTAATCCTAGGTCGAGCTACCTAGAATTGAACATTCTTGGTCTTGTACATCTGGACTCACACTTAGTTCTCACATCTGTTTGTTAACACTCATATTTGTATACAATTTGAGAGCCACAAGACATGAACAAATGTTACACACACATTTTTATTGGAAAATATGCACATTTGCTCTTTATTAACATTAAATGACATTAAAAATTCACATTAAAAATAAAAACAAAAGGGGTAAAAACAGATATTGATAATGATGTTTTTTTGTCCCACTATAATTATTTGTTTGCTGCTGATATTTATTTGTCTGAGAGACAGAAAAAGAGAGGTAGAGGTAGAAAGAAAAAGCGAGAGAAACAAAGAAAGCAAATAGATGGGGGAGGGAGAGGTGGAAAGAAAGCAACTTTAACTTTAAATGCATCCTCCAAGCCCCTCCCCCCACATTCCGGCTGGCTTGGCAAAGGGATTTAAAGAGACAAATGCCTTCTCCAAGCCAGTCGGTGGTGGCGGGGGCTTTGAGAATGCATTTAAAGTTAGAGTTGCTTTCTTTCTCTGCTCCCCCCCCAAAAAACCTCAAGCCTACCCTGGGAGGGGAACACTCGCTGGGGAAGGGAAGATCGTTGTGGGAGGCCTGCCTACCCTTCATTTCCACAGCCTCTCTGCCAGGAGCCACACAATACGTGCGAAAGAGCCAAATGTGGCTCCTGAGCCACAGTTTGGCCACCCTGGTATAGCCTGATCTCATCAGATCTTACAAGCTAAACGGGGTCAGTACTTGGAAGGGAGGCCACCAAAAAAGACTCTGTAGAGGAAGGCAACGGCAAAACACCTCTGCTTTTCACTTGCCTTGAAAACACCTTGCCGGGGCCACCGTAAGTCAGCTGCAACTTGACGGCCCTTTACAAACACAAAGTGGCTTAAAAGGTAAAGGTTCCCTTGCTCGAAAGCCAGTCGAGTCCGACTCTAGGGTTGCGGTGCTCATCTCCGTTTCAAAGCCGAAGAGCCAGCGCTGTCCGAAGACGTTTCCGTGGTCATGTGGCCAGCATGACTAAACACCAAGGCGCATGGAACACTGTTCCCTTCCCACCAAAGTGGTACCTATTTATCTACTTGCAATTTCTTGCTTTCGAACTGCTAGGTTGGCAGGAGCTGGAACCAGAGACAGGAGCTCACTCCATCACGCGGCACACTCGGGTCTCGAACTGCTGAACGACCGATCTTCCACAGCCTGCAGTTCAGCGTCTTAACCACTTGAGCCACCGCAGCTCCTTACAGCACATTAAATCCCATACAGATATCAGCAAATAGCCAATTAAAAGGTGCTCGAAGAAGAGGTTCTCAGAATGTGGACTGGACCTTGACACGAAGGGATGGTGCCCGTTCTCCTTCTGGCATAGCTGGTGGTAACTGGGAAGAGAAGGGGTTCTCAGTCCGGACAGGGCCTTCATGTTGTCTTCTGGTTGTCTCTCTCTCTGTGTGTGAAGTCACGGAATGAATTAATGGGGGTGGGGAGTTTCCACAGTCTCTTTGTTGATACACTCTGTCTTTCCATTTGGTATTCTTTGCCAGAAACACTTGAGCTACTCTCCAAGCATCTATTTCTGATGACATGTTTCAAGTAACACACCACTGAAAAGACACTGTGCACAATTGACGGCTTTTGTTAGAATTCCCGTTTCCATGGTGACATTTTCCCTTCAAATGCTTCCCAGAACATTTTTCAGACAATTACTGGGAAACCTGTCCTACTTTTATTTGGTATTTTTAGTGACATGCAGCCTGAGAAAGCATAGTTCTACAAAAGCTAAAGAAGGAAAAGTCTGCATTTCAAATGAATAGGCCCCTTTAAAAATCAAACAACATACATCTTCCATGCACTTATTTCCAGTATGCATTGCCGTGTAATGCAGTATTTCTTTCTCAAACTGTGTAATACCAAAGCCTCAATACTGTAATATGTCCATGGTTTTCTATAGTTACTTGACATTTAATGTGAAGCACTTCAGTAGCAAAACTGGTGATATGAATCTTCCTTATTTATTTATTTATTATTTCAACTTTTATCCCGCCTTGCCAGACAAACAGGCTCAAGGTGGCTTACAGATATTAAAATACAATAAAAGCATAAATACAATAAAATTCATATAAACTACATAAAATACTAACATAAAGAATACAGTAGATGGCGGCATTCATTAAACAATCTCTTCAATGAAAGGCGGTATCCAACAGTATATCATAGGGCCATGATGTATTCCGGTGGCTCATTTATCAGTGGCAGCTCCTAATCGAAAGACTGGTGGAAGAGCTCCGTTTTGCAGGCCCTGCGGAACTGTAAAAGGTCCTGCAGGACCCTGATATTCTCTGGGAGCTCATTCCACCAGTATGGAGCTGCCACTGAAAAGGCCCTGGCTCTAGTAATGGTCAACCTGGCATCTTTCGGGCCAGGGAGAGTCAGACGTTGTTACGACCCTGACCTCAGTGTTCTCTGGGACACGTATGGGGAAAGGCGGTCCCTCAGGTAGGAAGACCATATAGGGCTTTAAAGGTCAAAAACAGCACCTTGAAACGAATCTGGTAAGCTACTGGCAGCCAGTGCAATGCCTTCAGCACAGGCTGGATGTGGTCCCGTACTGAGAGACCCATCAACAGCTTGCCCGCTGCATTTTGCACTAGCTGCAGCTTCCGAATTTGAGACAAGGGCAGCTCCATGTAGAGAGCATTGCAGTAGTCTAATCTTGAGGTGACCATAGCATGAATCACTGTTGCCAGGTCACATCACCCCACGCCTGCAAGCTCCCCGAGTCATGTGAGTGGCCAGTCTTCAAATCAGAGTGGACTCAGCAGCTTGCCTCCAGAATATATGAAGAACCATTTCTGCCTGTACCCACCTGAAAGGGGAGAGGGCTGAGGTCTGCAATGGTGTTCGGCTACAATAACTGGTCTGAGTTGAAGCCAGGCAGGCTGGGAAGAAAACATTACATTTCCCAACTACTAAAATGCCTAATCTTATGCCTCTAGATCAGGGGTGTCAAACATAAGGCCTGGGGGCCAGATCAGGCCCGTCCAGGGCTCTTCTGCGGCCCGTGAGAAACTGTTGTAAGGGAGGAAGTGCTGGGGGGGGGGGGTGGGTGGAGCCTCTCCATTGTGGCTTCAGCACAGCAGAACAACCTCATCTGCAGCAGTCAAGCATCATGGGAGCATCTGCCCCAGCACTACGCTGCTGCCTCTGCAGTTGGCCTATGTGGGATTTCCTCCCCCCCCTCCCCGGCCTATGGATCCTTGCAGTGAAGCTGCACCAACTCGGAGGTTACCAGCTGCTGTCCTTTATACAGTTTACATCTCTGGTACCTGGTATTACATTTTATGGCACACATGTCCCGGCCCAACGGGCCATGATGTATTCCGGTGGCTCATTTATCAGTGGCAGCTCCTAATCGAAAGACTGGTGGAAGAGCTCCGTTTTGCAGGCCCTGCGGAACTGTAAAAGGTCCTGCAGGACCCTGATATTCTCTGGGAGCTCATTCCACCAGTATGGAGCTGCCACTGAAAAGGCCCTGGCTCTAGTAATGGTCAACCTGGCATCTTTCGGGCCAGGGAGAGTCAGACGTTGTTACGACCCTGACCTCAGTGTTCTCTGGGACACGTATGGGGAAAGGCGGTCCCTCAGGTAGGAAGACCATATAGGGCTTTAAAGGTCAAAAACAGCACCTTGAAACGAATCTGGTAAGCTACTGGCAGCCAGTGCAATGCCTTCAGCACAGGCTGGATGTGGTCCCGTACTGAGAGACCCATCAACAGCTTGCCCGCTGCATTTTGCACTAGCTGCAGCTTCCGAATTTGAGACAAGGGCAGCTCCATGTAGAGAGCATTGCAGTAGTCTAATCTTGAGGTGACCATAGCATGAATCACTGTTGCCAGGTCACATCACCCCACGCCTGCAAGCTCCCCGAGTCATGTGAGTGGCCAGTCTTCAAATCAGAGTGGACTCAGCAGCTTGCCTCCAGAATATATGAAGAACCATTTCTGCCTGTACCCACCTGAAAGGGGAGAGGGCTGAGGTCTGCAATGGTGTTCGGCTACAATAACTGGTCTGAGTTGAAGCCAGGCAGGCTGGGAAGAAAACATTACATTTCCCAACTACTAAAATGCCTAATCTTATGCCTCTAGATCAGGGGTGTCAAACATAAGGCCTGGGGGCCAGATCAGGCCCGTCCAGGGCTCTTCTGCGGCCCGTGAGAAACTGTTGTAAGGGAGGAAGTGCTGGGGGGGGGGAGTGGGTGGAGCCTCTCCATTGTGGCTTCAGCACAGCAGAACAACCTCATCTGCAGCAGTCAAGCATCATGGGAGCATCTGCCCCAGCACTACGCTGCTGCCTCTGCAGTTGGCCTATGTGGGATTTCCTCCCCCCCCTCCCCGGCCTATGGATCCTTGCAGTGAAGCTGCACCAACTCGGAGGTTACCAGCTGCTGTCCTTTATACAGTTTACATCTCTGGTACCTGGTATTACATTTTATGGCACACATGTCCCGGCCCAACAGAGTGACATTTATGCCAGATCCGGCCCTCGTAACAAATGAGTTTGACACCCCTGCTCTAGATACCCATACTCACCAAAGGCATAAAAGAAGCACTTTCTTGGCAAACCCAAAACACTTTACAGGACAAATTCCTGACTGCTTTCTGCCTCTGGCAGCAGAACTGCATTACAGAAGGATGGATTGCTTTTGCTTTGGAGGAGATGACAGGGTTGCCAAGCTCCAGGTAGCACCTGGAGCTCTCCCACTATTGCAATTGATCCCCAGATGACCAAGACCAGCTCCCCTGGAGAAAATGGCCGCTTTGGAAGGCGGGCTGTCTGGCATCGCGCCCTCCCCTTCCCAGACTCCGCCCTGCAAATCTCCAGAGATTTTCCAACCCAGTGTTGGTGTCTCGGTCCCGGGGTCCCGGGACGTAACCCACACCCCTCAGGGACCCCAACGACCACCAACTCACCCAGGAGACGCACGTGCACGGACGCTAATCTGGGAGAACCGGGTTTGATTCCCCACCCCTCCACTCGCAGCTCCTGGATGACCTTGGGGAAGCTGTAGTTCTGATAAGAGCTGTCCTTGAAAAAGAGCAGTTTGTGTCAGAGCTCTCTCAGCCCCGCCTGCCCCATAGGGTGTCTGTTGTGGGGAGGGGAAGGGAAAGGAGTTTGTAAGCCGCTCTGAGACTCCAAATGAAGGGCGGGGTATAAATCCAATCTCCTCCTCCTCCTCCTCCTCCTCCTCCTTCTTCTTCTTCTTCTGTCAGCGCCGCTGGGGCACGACAGCCTGGGCCAGTCCGACCGTGGAGCGAAGAGCCTTGAGGAGCCCCAGGAGGGGCCGACAGCGCCCGGGAGAAGCTGACGGCGAACACGTGAATGCACGAGACCCTGCACACCGGTGCAAGTGGCGTAGCCCCAGGCCAACAGGACCACCGCCGGCATAGCTCCGACCACACCCAGGCCGTAGGGATGGTGTCAGAGCTTATCATAGGGGGCGCGGCTGGGAGGAATCACAAGGAGGTGAGGCCGGTAGACGGTGCTGGGAGAGGGAGCTGGGTATAAAGCAGAGGGAAGCAAAGGGGCCGAAGGACGTGCTCGGGACTACCTGATGCTGACAGAGAGAGAAGGGAGTCCAGGGAGGACGTTGAGAAGCTGGGAAGCCGATGCACGAAGGTAGAGGGACCTACAGAGTGGCATTAAACTCCGTCCCCCTGCCCATCTGAGGCCCCAACGCTCCCCCTCTTCCTTAACAGGCCTCCACTTCCAGAGCTGTCGGACCTTCTCTGCCTCCTCTGCCGTGGCGGCCACAGAAGTTGCTACCACTGGAGCCCAGGGCAGGCTTGACAGTTGGCAAATCTAGGAGATGAACCACTTGTCTGTAACAGAGATGTGGCTTGCAGATGCAGGGAGCTCTGTGCCCATACATGTCAAAACGGGCGCGGGGGGGGCACAATAGAGAAGAAAGGAGGGGACGCGAGACAGAGGAAAGGTTGACCAGGGAAGCTGTGCACAAGGCAGTTATTTTATTTACATTTATTGACTTCATCTCTACCTCACCTTTCCCCCCAACGGGGACCCAAAGCAGATTGACTGTGTCATGTAATTCTGAGAGCGGTCAGGAATTTGTCCTATGTGGGGAAATGCATGGTCTCCTGGAGGGCTGGCCATCAGCAAAAGCCTTCCCTGTGTATGTTAGCGGTGTTTGTTCCTCTAGTCAGAGGAGGAAGCCCGTTTGCTGGCACATCTGCTCACCTTCTTACAAATGCGAATGATTCCAGCGGGAAAGACAATGGGACGGATAAGCCTTGCCCCCCCCTCCTCCCCCCTCCTCAGGCAGGAAACAGAACTTGAAGGGGGAGTAATCTTGCAATTGGCACAGCCTCTGCAGGCCAGAGAAACCTCCTGGATTTATAATTTGACACCGCATGGATTAAACGGAGAAACTGAGTGGCTATCTGTTTAAATGGGTATTGCGTAACATTTCTTCTGTTACTACTTTGTCTAATTGCATGTTTTTATGGCATTGTGAAATAATTTGTTGTGCTATTTTTTTTTTGTCTGTGGGTACTATCTCTTGAAGTCCTTTTGTCTTGTCATACCTAAACAAATTTTTCCCCTTTCGGTGACTTCTAATATTACACCAGCACTGTATGGGTATTATTGCCTTAAGTCCTTTTGCATTGTCATTGTTACATCAGCATTGCATTATATAGGTACTATCTCTTTACATTCTTTTACAATGTCATACCTAATTTTTCCCCTCTCTGTGACCTCTGACACTACAACAGTATGTCAGCATTCTCTAGTACACTATGTAAGTTCATGATATCTATTTGTGTACAATGATACATATTGATGTTACTGTGGCCCTGATAAGGTGTTTTTACTTGTTTTCTTAGGACCTAAACTGGAAGGTATTTCTTTATTTATATTTAATATTTTTATTGGTTAAAGGTAAAGGTAAAGGTTTCCCTTGCTCGAAAGCCAGTCGAATCCGACTCTAGGGTTGCGGTGCTCATCTCCGTTTCCAAGCCGAAGAGCCAGCGCTGTCCGAAGACATTTCCGTGGTCATGTGGCCGGCATGACTAAACACCAAGGCGCACGGAACTCTGTTACCTTTCCACCGAAGTGGTACCTATTTATCTACTTGCAATTTCTTGCTTTCGAACTGCTAGGCTGGCAGGAGCTGGAACGAGAGACGGGAGCTCACTCCGTCATGCGGCAACTCAGGTCTTGAACTGCTGAGCGTCTTAACCTTCTGTTGGAGGTTTTTGCTTGGGGGGCTTTAGGTTAGACCACCCCAGGTTCAATATCCAGGAATGGGCTGGAGGAAACGCTTCATTGACCTGGTGTGGTCATGGGGGCAGAGACAGTAGGGTTGCCATCCCCCTGATGGGGTGGGTTTCCTTCTGATTTTGGGCCCCCAAATCCACTGCCAACCAATTGGGTGGCGAGGGAGCCTCAACCCCAAAGAGCCCCACTGCACCTGATGCACCCGGAGGTAATGTCATCATGCCAGGCACATCAGGTGCGGGCAGGCGCTCTAACATTTGGCTAAACACTCTATCGTGAGTGTAGAGTTTTTTGCCAAATGCTAGGGCATCCCCCTACGACGCCCCTAGCATGATGACGTCACTTCTGGGTGATGTCATCAAGGCATGCACACTTTGCGCACACGCAAGAAGATCCAGGAGAGCGGCCAGGAGACCCCCGCTGGCAAAAGGTAGCAACCTGGCAACCCTAGGAGACAGAGAGCTAATGAAACTTCCTTGCAGGGGGAAATTGGGCTCTTTTTTCTTTGGGATGCTGAGCTGAACAGACCTCTCATCTAAGGTTGGGAGCAGGCAGCCATTTGGGACGATGCAGCTAGCCTAAAGAGCCAGGAGCATAATGAAAGATCTTTAGACAACTAGAACACTTAAGATAAAATGCCTGCCCTATATTTTACCATCAGATAGGGTATGTATAGAGCAAGGAACAGAGGATTTGCATTTCCTGACAGTTTCTTTTGTTTTCCGTGACTTAGTCTGGCATTGTGCTAAAAGTATATTAACATTATTTTTTAATTTTAAAATGGGAGCCCCAGGAGGGGGGAAGGTGAGCAGTTGGCAACTGGTTATTCTCCCAGGGGCGCACAAAGCAGGGAACTGCCCCCATGGTAGCCAGATGCTGGGCTAGTGGGAGACACTGAGACAAGGCCTCTGAGCTTGGAAGGCGAATGGGGGGTCCTGATTTCTTCAGTGGGGAATCCCTATATTGATCAGGTGGTGGTAATGGCTACTGGAACGTAAAAGGAAAAGCCCCTCCAGGGAGTTGGGAACCCTCTAGGAGGGCAGGGCAGAATGGAGCCTTCAGGCCAGGGTAGGCATGCTCTGCCACATTCTGCAAAATTGTTTGGGTTGCAATGGAACATCAGAAGAGCCCTGCTGCATCAGACCAGGGGTCCATCCAGCATCCTGTCTCACACAGTGGCCAGCCAGTTCCTCTAGATCAGGGGTGGCCAAACTATGGCTCGGGAGCTACATGCGGCTCTTTCACACATGTTGTGCAGCTCCCGGCAGGGTGGCTGGGGAAGCAAGGGGGAGGCTTGAGATGAGCAGGAGCAAAGAAAGCAAGCAACTTCAACTTTAAATACATTCACACACACACACACGGCCTGGAGAAGGCATTTGTCTCTTTAAATTCCTTCTCCGGCCAAGCCAGCCAGTGTGGGGGTGGGGTGGGGGGCTTGCAGGACACATTTAAAGTTGCTTTCTTTCCCCCTCTCCCTCCCCCATCTATTCTCTCTCTCTCTCTCCCTCCCTCTTCCCCCCTCCCCCTCTAAAGTTAAATGAGTTCTCTGCCTGGCTTGGCTCAGAGAAGGTATTTGTCTCTTTAAATCCCTTCTCCAAGCCAAGCTGGTGTGGCAGCAGGGGAAGGGGGCTTGGAGAACACATTAAAAATTAAAGGCATTTTCCAAGCCCCCACCCTGTGGCCCAGTCTGCAGCTTGGAGAAGGCAATTGTCTCTTTAAATCTTTTCTCCAAGCCAAGCTGGTTGGCATGGGAGCATGGGGAGGGGGAGTGTTGGAGAACACAAAAGTTAAAGTTGCTTTTTTTCCACCTCTCCCTTCCTTCCTCCCCCCTCCCCACCATCTGTTTGCTTTCTTTGTTTCTCTCTCTCTCTTTCTATTTCTTTCCACCTCTCTCTCTTTTTCTCTCTCTTAGACAAATAAATATCATAAGCAAACAAATAAATATCATTACCAATATCTGTTTTTACCCCCTTTGTTTTTACTATTGGCAGTCTCATTTAATGTTAATAAAAACAAATTTGTATATTTTTCAGTTAAAACGTGTGGGTAATATTTGTTCATGTCGTGCGGCTCTCAAACATCTGACATTTTGGACTTCCGGTTTATGGCAGCATGCTTGCAGACTCACCTCCCGGACTTCCCGGGGGTGTCTCCGTGCTCCAGCAGAAGGAGGGGGCGAGTAGGCTCGTAACCCCCCCAGGGGCCCAGCGAAGGGGCCCTGGCCAAGGAGCGCTGAGGGGTTAGCCTCTTCGATGGCGGAATGCCAGAGAATCGAGGCTCCCCTCTGCTCCAGTGGTTCTTCCAGCCAAGAGACCGAATGGTATTAGTGAAGCTAACCGGGCGCAGGAGATCGGGCGTGAAAAATGATGAAAGAAGCATGGTCGGAAGGCCAACTATGAACGTGAGTCAAATCGGAAACAATTTTTAAAAGAAAAGACGCTCCCTGTCTGGAACGGGAAAAGCGAGCGGGGTGGTGGTGGACGCCTCCCATGCGCATAGACTGTCGAGCGAAGGTGGGGAGCGGAGGAGAAATGCGATTAAACTGCCCAGAAGTACTTACCCAATCGAGCTAAGCAGTCAAACGCATATTCAGAGACTTAAAAAAAATTTTTTTTAGGAAGTAAGTATTCTGTTTTGTATTCCTTGCTTGTCTTTAGCTAATAAACAATTTTATTGTTTAAATAACCATGTGTTGCATTCCAGCTAACTTTCTTTTAACATTCTACCCCGCCTTGGTAAGGGGCACTCACCAGACCATCACGAACCTAAAGGGGGTGGGAACATGTGCAGGTAACACTTTATACAGGGTTAGTTTAGACTGACAAGTGCTACAGTTGCATTTCCCCAACAGCCAGCACACAGCAAGTTACAGTAGTCTCGCCCCGGGGGTGACCATTGCGTGGACTACGGTGGCTAGGTCAGGGCGCAACAGGGAAGGGGTTAATTGTCGAGCTTGGCATAGATGGAAGAACGCCAGCCTGGCAAGATTTGTGACCTGGGCCTCCATGGTTGAGGCATCCAGGATCACACCCAAATCCCTGACGGATTCCACTGGCACCAATGGCGCCCCGTCAAGAGTGGGAAGTATATGCCTCAATCCCCCCAGCCACAGAACCTCCGTCTTTATTGGATTCAGCCTCAGTCTGCTCTTTGTTAACCCATCACACCATGGCCTCCAAATCCACAGCCAAATGGTGCGGGGCGATATTCTGGCAGCTGTCCAGTGGCAGATATAGCTGGGTGTCATCAGCGTACTGGTGACACCCAAGCCTGAAACCCTGCACCAGCTGGGCAAGGGGGTGCACGTAGATGTTAAATAACACTGGGGAGCGGACTGCCCCCTGATGAATCCCACGTATTAGGGGGGCACCTAGCTGACACCCTCTCTCCTAGCTCCACCCTCTGACCCCAACCATGGAGAAATGAGGGTTCCCCCATGGACTCTCACGTCGATGAGGCGGTGGGTCAGAGGAATGTAATCAGCGGTGTCGAACGCCGCTGTGACATCTAACAACAGCAGCAGCGCCGACCCGCCTCGATCCAGCTGTCTGCGGAGATCGTCTGTCAAGGCAACCAGCACCGTCTCCATCGCATGGCCAGGGTGAAAGCTGGACTGGGATGGATCCAGTGCCGATGTGTCATCCAAGAAACTCTGGAGCAGCTCGGCTGCCGCTCTCTCAATCACCTTACCCAGAAACGGTAAATTCGAAACCGGGCAGCAACTGACAGGATCACTGGGGTCCAAAAAGGGTTTGTTGTTTTTAAAGGTGTCACCGGACTCAAACTGTGTTCTGTTTGCTTCACACCAACACCCAATTCAACATGTCACGGGGAAAGAAGTGACAGCCATTGTGGTCTAGTTTCCATCTGGGAGACCTGGGTGCAGATTCACACTCTGCGATGAATCTCACTAGCAGTGCAGTTCTAAAGAGAGTTACCGCCTAAGTCCATTGAGATCAGTGGGTTTTAGGGATACCATTGTTGGAGCGACAGCCTGCTAAGAGTAATTACTTTAAATAATGTAGAAAGAGTAGTTTAGTCCACTTGTGCCCTAGGGGGAGCTGTGGAGCATTCTCTAGTGTTTTTGGCTTCATTGAATGTTTTTCTCTTGCAGTTCAGCCTACCTCTTGTTCTTTTCTCTCTCTGCTGTGTGTGAGTCTGTGTTCGTGCTCTGAAGGCTTTTATATTGCATTAGTGGCCTGCGGTGAGTTATCGTTGTAGTGATTCATTGAAAGCAAACGCCGGGCGTGGATTGGATTATTTCCTGAACTCTGCCAACACCCAGCCTAAACAGGAAACAGAAGGGACACCCTACGGTGTTTTTAGACTGTAAGCTACTTGGGGCAGAGAACACACGTTCTGTCTCTTACTTTTGTAAAGCACCTTGCTGTGCCAACAGTGTGATATAAATAACAATAAAGCAGAACGCCTCTGTCAGCTCAGAAGAGTGTAACTCTGTTTAGGAGTGCACAATCACTCTGCCGTGGGCTTGTTGTGAGGACAAAATGGGGTACTGCTTATTTTTAAGCATTTGCAGTGGACATTTCTCAAAGAAGACTCAACTGTTTATCTGCTCAAGCTCCTAGAAGGAAGGACCAGATAAAAATGTAACAGATAGATAACCCTGTCCCCCTCATAGCCCATAGGCAGAATCCAATTAAATGCAGACATGGCTTGTCCTTTGTTAATTTCAATACAGATACATCCTGCTTTTCTCTTTTTAAAATGATCCCAAAACAAATTAAGATACTCAACAGAACAAAGTTTGAGTCCAGTGGCACCTTTAAGATAACGTTTAACTTAAGACAAGTTTTCCTGTGCATGCACACTGCTTACGCAATTCCTGTTAGCCGAATTGCTTTATTTATAGCAATTGGCAATTTATAAATGGGTTCTTGCCAATTTATACCAAGGTCCTGATCCCACCAAGGATCTGCGGTGGCTCAAGTGATTAAGACTCTGAACTGCAGGCTGTGGAAGGTACAGTAGTTCAGCAGTTCGAGACCCGGTGCCGCATGATGGAATGAGCTCCCATCTCTAGTTCCAGCTCCTGCCAATCTAGCAGTTCGAAAGCAAGACATTGCAAGTAGATAAATAGGTACCACTTTGGTGGGAAGGTAGTCATGCCGGCCACATGACCACGGAAACATGACCACCTCAAACTCCCTCCCCCCCTCCGCAAGACAGTTGGCATTGTCAGTTGCATATGGGACCTGCTGTATTCTGAGGTAAAATATGTCCTCACTCACAACACATCACTTCCCCTTCAACAGAAACAAACCCAATAACACAATCATGCCACACCACAAAACAGACAGATCACACCACAAGCAGAATACCACAAGGCAAAAAATGATAAGAAACGGTGCCAGCAGTCATCCCATTTCTGCCACAGATATGTACCTGAGAGCGCTTCAGAGGATGGTGTGCAGGTCCCAGGTTCATATTTTAAAAGCTGCCTGAGGGATTATGGACCATTCACACACTTTCAACCTTAACATATGGGGGAGAGGAGAATGATGTCAGCTGCTTTGGTTCCCACTGCAGGGAAAGACTGCCCTTTCCCTAGGCAGAGGCTGCAGGTGGGGGGGATGTAAACCTGAAGACAGACAGGCAGATAAAGGTAGGCTGATGGTTGCCTGGAAAGGACATAGGGTTGCCAACTCCAGGTTGGAAACTTCCAGGATATTTTAGGGATGAAGCCTGCTGAGGGTAGGGTCTGAGGAGGAGGAAGAGGGGGACCTCAGACAGACACACCATAGACCCCAACCTCCAAACAAGCTGTTGCCAATCTCCAGG
>NW_015161428.1:290735-318881 GCF_001447785.1 Gekko japonicus
ACACACACACACAAATATATACATATACATACACACACACACACACACTCTATATATCTGTCTATATACACACACTGAAAAAAGTTCACACCATATATATATATATATATACACACACACACGCTATATATATGTATATACTGAATACACTGGAATCTACTACTATAGGCCAACACTGACCAATGTTCCCTCTAAGCTGTGGAGTCTTGTGAGCAAAAATTCTACTTTGTGAGCTCCTGGCACTACAATTGTGAGCAAGTGATTTGGCTGCTGCATAGATTAGCCTGCTCTGGAGCCATCCCATCCTGAGCTAAGACAAAAATACGTGAGCCAGAGGCTAAAAACCTGTGAGCTAGCTCACACTAACTCAGCTTAGAGGGAACAGTAACACTGACAACCATTCCTGGGCCATTCTCTACAGTAGGAAGTGACGCTCTCCTTGACTGACGCTGCCAGACGCCCTCCCTTTCCGGCGTCAGTTCTTCGCTCAGCGGTAACCGGAAGTAGCGTCACCCCTCCAACTCAGAGCCAGAGGAGAGCGGAAGTGGGAGGAGGGGGAGGGGCGGGGCCGAGAGCGCGCGAGCGCCAGCGTCACACGTCCGGGCTCCTCGCGCGCGCTCTCCGCATCCTTCGTCAGTCGGTCCCTCGTTCGGCAGCGGCGGGAGAAGATGGCGGGCCGGGTGAGTGGACGGTCCAGCAACTGAGTGACAGGCGGAGGGGAGGCAGGCGGGCGGGGGACTCTCTCGCTCCCCTTCGTCCTCCCCGAGGGTTTCCCCTCAACCCCGAGTGGTCAGGCTACCCTACCCTACCTCGCAGGGTTGTTGTGAGGGCTTTCCAAGGTTGGGCTCCCCTCGCAACCGCGGTTCTGCCGCACTCCAGCCCAGCTCCCCGCACACCGACCATTGGCTACGGGGGATGGGGTGGGGGGCTGGCTTACTCCAGAGTGGACCTGTGCGGCAAGATTTCCTTGATTTATTGTTTCAGGCGTAGAACAGATTTAGAGTCCAGCAGAGGCACCTTCGAGGCCTGCGAAGGCTTATTCTAGGCATGAGCTTTCTCTGTTTCAAATACATTGAAAAATACATTGTATTTGAAGAAGGGCGCCTTGCACACGAAACCTCATACCTTGAAAAAGCCTTCGTTGGTCTTGAAGGGGCCACTGCTGGACTCTAAATTTGATCTGCTGCTTCGGACCAACGCGGCTGCCACACCTGGATCTGTTTCAGCCTCATTTCTAGTTGCTTTTGGCTTCGGTTGTGAGCCGCTCGCAGCAGGTTTCTGGGGAGGCGGGGTGGCCAGCTGCTGGGGAGAGGGACGACAAATTCCTGACCCTCCAACTGAGCCTTTGTGGGATGTTGTTTTATTGGTCTCAGTACCGTGAAAAGCATCAGCTGCCTCTTTCCAAACTTTAACCGTTTATTCAAGGGACAGGGTGTGCTGGGAACCAGGTGGGGTGCACATTTTCTCTCTAAAAATATCTGTCCAGGACCAATGGAGAGGGTTTTGCTTTCCCCAAAAGGAGAAGCAGTTGATCTTTCAGAGCTGGAAAAAAAAGGTAAAGGTTCCCTTGCTCGAAAACCAGTCGAATCCGACTCTAGGGTTGCGGTGCTCATCTCCGTTTCAAAGCCGAAGAGCCAGCGCTGTCCGAAGACATCTCCGTGGTCATGTGGCCGGCATGACTAAACACCAAGGCGCACGGAACGCTGTGACCTTCCCACTGAAGTGGCACCTATTTATCTACTTGCAATTTCTTGCAAGTTTCTTGCTTTTGAGACCCGAGTTGCCGCATGACAGAGTGAGCTCCCGTCTCTAGTTCCAGCTCCTGCCAACCTAGCAGTTCAGAGCTGAACGCATCCATAAATGAAGGCACTGGCATTGTCCTGTATAGGAGACACACACACATTGAGAGGCTGCATTTGGTGTGGCCTGAGATTGGCAAAAAAGATCAACCCTGAAAGTGCTTAGTAGAAACGTTGCCCATTATTTTCTTAACAGTCCTGCCTTTCTTACTCAAGGAGATAGATCAAGAACGGTTCGCCGTGTTCATCTGTCTGTGGCAGCAGGAAAGAGCAAGAGTCCAGGAGCACCTGGAAGACTCACAAAATTTGTGGCAGGGGAGGAGATTTCGTATCTGAAGAAGTGAGCCGTGACTCGTGAAAGCCCCCCTCTGTAGGGGATTTTTTATTTGCATTTTCTAAAAACTACAATGAAATTAGGAATGGGATCTACAAACTATAGGAGAAAGGAAAGAAAACCCACTAAAAACCCAAGAGTTGGAGGTCATATACTGCTTATAAAAATATTAGCTTAACAGTGTAGAAATTGTTTTTCTTAACATTGAGAGTGGTCCATCATCATCATCGATTGTGTTAACAAACCATCAAATCTGACTATATAAAGAGCATTCCAGGAGAATCACTAGTTAACTTAAATACAAATTTCAGAGAACAGTGGCATCTCATTTTACAATTGTTTTTCCCTCCTTCATTTCAAGCAAATTAATAATTAAATTTCCCTCAGTATGTGTAACAAAGTCAATTTCTCTTCCCATGCTGTATTCTTCTTTAAGGTGCTCCTGGACTCTTGCTCTTTTCTGCTTTCTCACCCCAGAAAGCCCACAGGCCTTTATGTATCTTGATGGTGTGCCTTAATTTATCCCCCTCCTCTAATCCTGAATGTTGGTTGTGGGCACCTACCTGTATTCCGTCTCACATGTTGCAGCATTTTTCAGAGTTAATTCGGTGTGAAGTGTGACAGCTATCTGACAGGTTTTCCTGCTGACTCGGAATTGATGCCAATGCTGGCAACATCCCAGATCTGCCCGTTTGCTGTGAGGCTGCTGTGGATGGGTGGGTTGAACGAAATGGTTGCACTCAGGTTGCCAGGTCCCCCCTGGCCACCAGCGGGAGATGGGGGGTAAGGGTTGCCAAATCCAAGTTGGGAGACTCCTGGAGATTTGCCACAGAGTCCACCCTCCAAAGCATCCCTTTCTCCAGGGCCCCCCCTGATCTCTGCAGTCTGGATATGAGCCGTAACTCCAGGGGATCCCCAGGTCCCACCTGGAGGCTGCCACCCCTAGGTTACACTGACAGACCTGTTCTCTGCTTTATTTATCATTGATATCACACTGTTGGCACAGCAAGGTGCTTTACAAAGTAAGAGACAGAAAGATGGTTCCCTGCCCCAGGTAGCTTACAGTCTAAAAACATAGCAGGGTGCCCTTTCTGTTCCGTCTTGTAGGAGTGAATCACTTACTGCTGCAGGACCAGTGGCTGAGTCACCTCTGTTCTCGCCTAGTATTCATCTGCCTAGTAAACCATCTCTCTGCCCCTACCCCCAAATCTTTGCTCTAGTGGTGGCCCTACTGCACAGCACCACAGCAGAGGGAGCTCTGTTCCCCAGCCTTTCAGAAGCATCTCTGTTTACTGGTTCCTCTTCAGATAGCTTCCATCCCTTCCCCACTTTCTCCCTGTCCTCCCTTGGGAGTCCTGGCTTTATAACTTTATATATCCTATCTGGTTGATGATCCTCGTAGAAGATTCCAGTGACAGTTGCTTTTTTATCTTGCTTTGTGACATATTTAAATGCCAATGTCTTGTCCTGGGTGCAAAGCCTCTTGTCTTGTGAATACTACAGCCTTCTTGCGATGTAGATCATTGCTGTGTCTGTTTTTGTGGGGGGTGGGAGGAAGGAAGAAATACACCAGCACGTTGTTCGGGGGTCCCAGACCCCTAAGTACTTTTGGTCCTGACTCCAGGGAATTTGAAATACGTCTCCCTGTTGCTCTACCGTGTTAAAGATTCTCTAGCTCTGCCATACCAGTTCTGCTATCCCCATTCTCTTTCCTATTTCCCCCCCAGTGCGATCAGTTTCAGGGCCCTTTGCACTTAAGTGTTGACCTTTTTATTTCTATATCCATTTCTCCTTTTTAGGATCTTTCACTATTCTCTCTTTGCTGCCAGCTGTCTTCTATTCAGTCTGTATGGCTGGTACCACAAGTGTATCAAGTAACTCTAGCATCTTTTCTGATGCCTTAGATTGTGGGTGCCTTTACCTGTGAAATATTTTATAGCTCTCTCCCCCTTGTGGAAACCCCACCCCCCTGAATCAGTCCCTCTCTGTGGGTCCTGTACAGAATTGTTCGAGAGGCTCCCCCCACCCTTAAGAATACTGCAGCAGAGTGTACTGGTGGCGGTCGGAAATAAAGGGCTCACTTTTTAATGTTCTTCATAGAAATGGCTTTTCCTCGGCATCAGCCAGGCAAGTTCTTTCTCTTAGACGCAGACCGATTCCGCAAAAGCAGTTGTCCCGCCCTTGGCTTCCCATTTCCCCTGGTTGTACTGCTCAATTTCCCACTATTTGTTGAACGGCCCTGTGTCTTCTTGATCCTTATTATTTTTTAGGACAACTGCTTTTGCGGAGTCGGTTGCGGTGTTAACAGGACAAGGGCCAGCCGGATTGACGAATCCTGAAGAGATTTGTTGGGTGATAAATACTTGGCAGAGACTTGCATTTCATAAGCTTTTATCGCCGGTGCTTCCCCTCTGTCGGGGAAAAGAAATATCTGCGGGGGGGGGGAGTAGGTGGGAGGGATCAGGCTGTTTATGCAGTGAGGACTGCACTGCATCGGATGCTGCTCCGTTCCCAAGCAGGGGGCTCTGCGTGCTGGTCAGATAGCGGGATCTGGCTGGATGCCGCTGTTCAGAACGCTATCAGAATGGTCTCGATTCATTTACCCAGCTGCCCAGCACTAGAAGGGCGAGCTAATGGCGGAGTCATTGAGAAATGTAACCCACCTGCAGTCTCTCTGCCCTCCAGTATATGTCTTCAGATGCTGGAGAGGCAAAGCCTGTTACGACCACAATAGGTCTTTCTTTGATGGGAAAGCGAGAGGGGTGTTGATTCAAGTGATGTGTTTTAGGATGCACTTGTTCCCCCACAGACTGCGGCACATTAGGGAAGCTTAAAGTTGGATGCTGGGGGTGGGGGAAGCCCCACACACGGACGATTGTGGAATTGTTGTGTGCTTATTTGTGGCCCGGCTGTCATCTTGAGCAGCACAGTACTGCAGTAATGCTGTGAGAAGAGGCGGCCTAGAAATTGCATCACAGCAGGTCTGGTTCTTCTGGTGGTGGTGGGTAATGGGTGGGGCTGGCTAAAGGGAAAAAAAACCCTTTCCTTGTAAGAATAGCAGAGTGCGTATGTTTGGTCTTGACTTAAAGCCCAGGAATCGAAGCCCCAAACAGACAAGCATCCTTGTCCTCCTTCACTTGGCGCTTCTCCACAAGGGTCATTAAAAAGTTAGTGTTAATTAGCCAGTCTCCGAATGCCTGCAGTAATTCACTGCACAAATGTAGAAGTACGAAAGGGTTTTTAAACGTATCTGGTATCTGTGCAGCAATTCTGTTTGTGACCCTGAGAAAGCAGTTAGGATGCAGTCCTTGTGGTCTGTTTGAGGTTTCCCTTTGCCGTATTAAAGCAGTACACTGATCATTAGGAATTCCTAATGCCTTGTAGCCCAGTTACTTCTGAATGGGGCTCGCTCTGCTCAGTCACTAATAGCACAGACGTTGAAGGAAAAGGATCTTTTAAAAGCTTCTATTCAGTTGAGGTGGTTCGACTTTGTAATTTGGGGGGCTTTTCCCTGCTACTTGTCAGATAAAAGGATCCTTCAAGAATTGTACCATTTGGCTTAACCCTCCCCTCTTTATTATTTTCAATTTGTATCCTGCCTTGCCAGAGAACTGGCTCTTGTGTTAACTCTCCCCTGTGTAAAGGTAAAGGAAAAGGTTTCCCTTGCTCGAGAGCCAGTCGAATCCGACTCTAGGGGGCGGTGCTCATCTCCGTTTCCAATCCGAAGAGCCAGCGCTGTCCGAATACGTTTCTGTGGTCATGTGGCCGGCATGACTAAACGCCGAGACAAATGGAACACTGTTACCTTCCCACTGAAGCGGTACCTATTTATCTGCTTGCAATTTCTTGCTTTTGAACTGCTAGGTTGGCAGGAGCTGGAACCAGAGACGGGAGCTCACTCCGTCATGCAGCACTCGGGTCTCGAACTGCTGAACTACCGACCTTCCAGCCTGCAGTTCAGCTTCTTAACCACTTGAGCCACCGCAGCTCCTTCAAGAATTGTACCATTTGGCTTAACCCTCCCCTCTTTAAGGTCTCTTCTTGTGTTAACTCTCCCCTGTGTACATTGCTTAAAAATGCAAACAGAAGTAGACAGGCAATGCCTCTTTCCAGGGGTTGGGCAGCCAGATGTTAGGCGAGTCTCTTGGAAGATACTCCTTGCTCATGTGCCTGAGCAGTAAGTTGGCAATTGCTTCTAAGTGACCGGCATGTGTCTTTTGCTTTCTTGCATGTTTCTTAGAAAGTTTATGAAAAACAGTGCAAGAAATACTCTTCTGTTTCTGCAGAAATGGGAACAACCTCTGGGTTGGGTGCGTGTGAATGGGCTGCAAGCACCCTGCCATGGGAGTGGTGGCTGATTCCAGCTAGGATCTGGTCCTCAGCCATTTCTCTTTGCCTCCTCAGACCTCACCATTATGCTACTGCTGGTTTGAAGAAATGCATTTTTGGGGGTAGAGGTCTGACCTGAGTAAAATCTCTACTACCAGGAGGTTTTAAAAGTTTTTCCTCGCCTCAGCTACCTCTTAAGAAATACTAATAGGTCTAGCTAGAGACAATAGGATGGTCTAGGCCCCCCCCCCCCCGAGTGGAGGTATAAAAGACTAGAAGGACTTCCGGAAGAAACATCTGGAGACTTCAAGAAAAGCTTCTTTGACCTAGCCTGACTTGATCAGTGGGTGGGGAAAAGAGAGATGATAAAACTCCTGGGAGCAAGGAGGGAGGTTTCTGGGGTGCGGATTCCCTCAAGGCACTGTTAACTGAAATCTGGGGGAGGTGGCCATTGCCATGTGCTGGCCGCCACACCTGAAAAAGACTTGAAGGTAATGGAACTCCTGTAGAAATCTGTAACTTTCTAAGCTAAGGAGCCTGCCTTATATTTAGTAACAGATAGGGCATGTATAGAGGGAGGGACAGAGGAATTGTATTTTACCAATTTCTTTTGGGTCCCTTGCTCAGTCTGGTGCTGTGCTAAAAGTATGCTTGTGAACATTTTCTTTTTAATAAATGCTTTATAAGTTTTGGTCCTGGCAGTGGTTCTCTGTGCCACATAGACTTCCACTATCTTGGAACACACTATTTTAAAAGGAGCACTGGGAGGAAGGGGAGGGCAGTCAGTTGGCAAGTGGCCACTCCCCCAGTGGTGCACAAAGCAGCAAGCTGTCTCGTGATCACCAGACTCTGGGCAGCGGGAGACACAGAGGCAAGGCCTCAGAATGTGGAAGGGAAGCTAGGAGTCCTGACCCTCCCAGTGGGCAATCCCTGCAAAGGTCCAGTGGCGGCAGCGGTTGAACTGAAAGGGAGAAAAGGCCCTCCAGGTGTTGGGAAAAACCAGCAGGACAGGGTGGAACAGGGCCTGCAGGCCAGAGCAGGACTGTTCTGCCATCCCCACCTGAAATCCGGAGTGGTTAGTCTAGCAGCAGCAAAAGGATGGAAGAGCCACCGGTGCGTTCTTTGCGTGTGTGTGTATGTGCGCGCAAATGGAATGTCCCCATTGCTTTTTTAAAATTATCAGTTTATAACGCAAAAACAAAACATAACGTACAATCTACAACAATCTCTAAACAAACCATATATAAAATTTAGGTCCATAGATAGTAATCTATAATCATCTACTATTATCTGTAATCTACTACAATCTTCTACAATACCCAACTCATATCTTAAACATAAACTACAATCACCTATATCATCTATATGATGTAATTATACTTATTTAGAACATACATACATACATACATATATACATAGATACATATACATACATACATACATACATATATACACATATACATATATATATACATATAAACTATTCTTATTTTTGGCCTCTAAATATCTTTATTCTGTCTTTTCCAGTTATCTTCATATTGTATAATTTATTATTATAAACATGTATTGCCTGGCACTTTTCTTAATATATGTCTTGACTTAAATTTGTTCCTGATTATCAGCTAAATAATCAAAAAATACTTTCCATTTTTCTTGGAATTCTGAAACTGGTTTATTAAGTGTGTAAGCTGTTAATTTTGCCATTATCACATATTCTTATAATTTATCCTTCCGTTCCTTCAGATCTGGGCTTCTTTCTGCCTTCCATTTTGCTGCAAATATTACTCTTGCAGTTGTCTCCATATACTTAAATAATTTACTATGTGTTTGTGAGATGTTGCTTGGTAGCACATTTAGAAGCATTCTTTTTTGGTCCATTGCAATCTTAAGTTTTAATATCTTTTGTATTTCTTCATGTATCTCTGTCCAATACTTTCTTGCTTTCTTTCATGTCCACCGCATATGATGGAATGTGGCATCTGTATTATGACATTTCCAGCACATGCAGCTGTATTCTTTGTTAGTTTTTATGGTGTCTTTGGGGGTTATATACCACCTATAAAACATTTTATACCAATTCTCCCTCAATATTTGACATTTTGTAAATTTGATTTCTTTTGTCCATAAATTTTCCCACTGGTTCATGTTTATGTTTCTTCCAAAATTTTGCATACATTTTATCATGCAACTTTTTACTCTGTAGCTACGCTCCCTCTAAGCTGTGGAGTCTTATGAGCAAAAATTCTACTTTGTGAGCTACTGGCATTAAAGTTGTGAGAAAGCCGTTTGGCTACTGTATAAATTAGTTTGCTCTGGAGCCCTCCTTCCTGAGCGAAGACAAAAAAGTGTGAGCCGGAGGCTAAAGAACTGTGAGCTAGCTCACACTAACTCAGCTTGGAAGGAACACTGCTCTATAGACCTCTCTTGCATCTGGGTTGACACATGGAAGTTCAGGCAGCAGTTCTCAGAAGTATGGCTTTGGCTAAGGGTTCTTCCAGGTACACATCCCTTTACGTGTTGTTCCTGGCGTACTTGGAGTGAAACGGAAAACGCATCTTGAGTTTGTATCCTGCCTACCCTGGTTTTTCACTGTGGAGACAAATCCCTTATTTGTTTAAATGTGTGTCTCTTGAATCCTGTAGCAGAGATCTGCTTCTGCTCAGTTCTAAGCACAGGCAGGCCTTTCTCTGTGGGCGGTGCTGCATCTAGCACTCACTCCACATTTTCTCAACTGGGAGGAAAAAGTGCAGCTCAAAACCACATTCAAATACCTCGGGGCAACGCTGTACAGAGTGCAAGGTCACCCCTGAACGCCCACAAAACAGCCATAAATCTATGCAGAAGGTACCATAAAATCTGATGATCAAAGAAAGCAAAAGCAGCATGGAGCGTGAAAGCTACCATAAAATCCGATGATCAAAGAAAGCAAAAGCAGCATGGAGCATGGAGGCTACCGTAAAATCCAATGATCAAAGGCAGTGAAAGCAGCATGCAATGCAGAGGGGAATTTCTGTTCCAAGGTGGGTTTTGTAAAACAGCAGAGGGAAAACCCAGTGCAGAATCAGCCTGTGTTTCATTCGTGCGTAGTTCACTCCTGCCACAGGGCATATATTCCGACTTTGAGTGGTAGGCCTGAATTGGATCGTAGCCTTCATGATTTTATTTCCAAAAGGAAGAATGCATGGCTAGTATGATTATACGACCCTGCATGATTATTTGCAGCCTTTCCCCAAAATACTAGGTCTCAAGGGCATCCAGTGAAGCTGATGGGCAGTAGATGCAGGACAGACAAGAAGGAATTACTTCATTCCGCAGGGAGTGATTAAAATGTGGGATTCACTGCCAGAGGATGTAGTGATGGCCACAGGCATAGATTCATGGAGGATCAGTCATAGAATCACAGAATGTTAGAGTTGGAAGGGACCTTAAGTCCAACCCCCTGCACTCTGCAGGAGCATAGCTGAAAGACAGCCCTACAACATTGGGTCAATATGTGTTCTAGTCGAGAGAAAGAGATTGAGTTTCTAGACACTCTAAATGACTGTGCTATGGAGCAGATGGTCATGGAACCTACCAGGGGAGAGGCGATCCTTGATTTGGTCCTAAGTAACACTCAAGACCTGGTGAGAGATGTAAAAGTGATTGCACCACTTGGGAACAGTGATCATAATGTTGTTGAGTTCAACATTTGTACAAATAGGGAATTGGCCAAAAAGACTCACACAACCACTTTTAACTTTAAAAGGGGTAATTTTTCTGATATGAGGGGACATGTGGGGAGGAAACTGAAGGGAAAAGTAGAAAGGGTCAAAACCATTGGGGAAGCTTGGAAACTGTTTAAAACTACAATTCTAGAAGCTCAAATAAAATATATTCCGCAGGTTAGGAAAGGCACAAACAGGTATAAGAAAAAGCCTACATGGTTAACAAACAAAGTAATGGAAGCTGTAAAAGGTAAAAAGGATTCCTTTAAGCGGTGGAAAGCTAGTCACAGTGAGGCTGATAAAACAGAACACAGGCTATGGCAAATAAAATGCAAGTCTGTGGTCAGGCAGGCAAAAAGGGAATATGAGGAGCATATAGCAAAAAATGTAAAGACCAACAATAAAACTTTCTTCAAATACATTAGAAACAGGAAACCAGCCAGGGAGGCAGTGGGGCCCTTGGATGACCAAGGGGTAAAAGGAGTACTGAAGGATGATAGGGAAATGGCTGAGAAGCTAAATGCATTTTTTGCCTCCGTCTTCACTGTGGAAGATGAGAGGTGCTTGCCCACTCCAGAGCCGCTGAGTTCGGGAGGGGTGTTGAAAGACCTGAGTCAGATTGAGGTGACGAGAGAGGAGGTCCTAAAACTGATAAACAACTTAAAAACTGATAAATCACCAGGCCCAGATGGCATACATCCAAGAGTTCTGAAAGAACTCAATTGTGAACTTGTGGATCTCCTGACAAAAATATGTAATCTCTCCTTAAAATCAGCCTCCATTCCTGAGGACTGGAAGGTAGCTAATGTCACTCCCATCTTTAAAAAGGGTTCCAGAGGAGATCCGGGAAATTACAGGCCTGTCAGTCTGACGTCGATACCGGGTAAATTGGTGGAAACCATTATTAAGGAAAGAATTAGTAGGCACATAGATGAACAAAACCTATTGAGGCAGACTCAACATGGGTTCTGTAAGGGAAGATCTTGTCTCACTAACCTGTTAATGTTCTTTGAGGGGGTGAACAAACATGTGGACAAGGGGGATCCAATAGATATTGTTTACCTTGACTTCCAGAAAGCTTTTGATAAAGTTCCTCATCAAAGGCTCCTAAGCAAGCTCAAAAATCATGGGATAAAAGGACAAGTCCTTTTATGGATCAAAAACTGGCTAATTAATAGAAAACAGAGAGTGAGTATAAATGGGCAGTTCTCCCAGTGGAGGGGTGTAAGCAGTGGGGTACCACAGGGATCAGTACTTGGTCCACTGCTTTTTAACTTGTTCATTAATGATTTGGAGTTGGGAGTAAGCAGTGAAGTGGCTAAATTTGCGGATGATACGAAGTTGTTCAGGGTGGTGAAAACCAGTGAGGATTGTGAGGCACTCCAAAGGGATCTGTCAAAGTTGGGCGAGTGGGCGTCAACATGGCAAATGGGGTTCAATGTGGCCAAGTGCAAGGTGATGCACATTGGAGCCAAAAATCCTAACTATAAATACACGTTGATGGGGTCTGAACTGGCAGAGACAGATCAAGAGAGAGATCTTGGAGTTGTAGTAGATAACTCACTGAAAATGTCGAGACAGTGTGTGACTGCAATAAAGAAGGCCAATGCTATGCTGGGGATTATTAGGAAGGGTATTGTAAACAGATCAGCCAATATCATAATGCCGCTATATAAATCAATGGTGCGACCTCATCTGGAATACTGTGTGCAATTCTGGTCACCACACCTTAAAAAGGATATTATAGCTTTGGAAAAAGTGCAGAAAAGAGCAACTCGAATGATAAAAGGGTTGGAACACTTTCCCTATGAGGAACGGTTAAGGCGCTTAGGGCTCTTTAGCTTGGAGAAACGACGACTGAGGGGTGACATGATTGAGGTTTATAAGATTATGCATGGGAAAGAGCAGGTAGAGAAAGAGGTACTTTTCTCCCTTTCTCACAATACAAGAACCCGTGGGCACTCCATGAAATTGCTGAGCGGTCGGGTTAGAACGGATAAAAGGAAGTACTTCTTCACCCAAAGAGTGATTAACACTTGGAATTCACTGCCACAGGAAGTGGTGGCAGCTACAAGCATGGACGGCTTCAAAAGGGAATTAGATAAGCATATGGAGCAGAGGTCCATCAGTGGCTATTAGCCACAAGGTATAGATAGGGACTCTGGGGCAAGTGATGCTCTGTCATCTTGGTGCGACAGATGGTCGTCCAGCCTCCGCTTGAAAACGTCCAGCGAAGGAGCATCTACCACCTCCCGAGGCAGTCTGTTCCACTGCTCAACCACTCTGACAGTTAGGAAGTTTCTCCTGATATTTAGCCGGTAATGACCCCGTTGTAATTTCCACCCATTAGATCTAGTCTTGCAATCCGGAGCAAGAGAAAATAGATCCGCTCCATCTTCTACATGACAGCCCTTTGGATATTGGAAGACTGCAATCGTGTCCCCTCTAAGCCTTCTCTTTCCCAGGCTAAACATACCCAACTCTTTCAGCCTTTCCTCGTAAGACTTGGATTCCAGCGCTCTCACTATCCTGGTTGCCCTCTTCTGGACACGCTCTATCAGTGGCTCCTAGCCATGGTGGCTGAGGGGAACCTCCACGTTCAGAGACCTCTACGCCCCTTTGCAGGTGCTCCAGACATAATGCTGGACTAGATGGACCGTGGGTCTGATCCAGCAGGACTCTTCTTACGTTTTAACACAAATATTTTAATAAACAGCGTTGGAAGTAAGATCCATTGAAATGAAGGGGGTTTATTTTTGAATAAATATGGACAGGATCAGTCTGTTTTCAGAAGGTGCCAGCCTGCAAGATGTGCTTTTGAAGTCTGTTCATAGGCGCGGTTTTCTTCTGAGTAATCCTGTGACCCTTTGAATCATCATCTCTGTCTCTCTTGTCAATTTCAGCTTTACTGTCCAGTCAGAGCAATTCTGCAGCTCTATAATTGCTCCCGTTCTGCTCTTTCCTTGTCCTCCGTGCCGTGGAAACTGCACCTCTTATCCTGTTTTCATCTGGTATTTTACTCAGTGCGGGGGAGCCTATCAGCTGCTTCAGCACAAATGTGGTCTCTCATTCTATCTCATGCATATTCTGGGAGTTCAGGGTGCCTCTGAGCAGGTACAGAGTACCTCTGCCTTATTGCAACAACCAAAGATCTCTAGGGCCAGACAGCCAGAGGATTGGCCGTCCCTCGGCAGCAGTGCTGCGGCAGCCGGCTGTTTCAGGATGGTTTGAGGAAGGGCCTGTTTTAAAAACAGAATGAGCAAAAACCACATTGTCCAGGGCCAGACCTCCCATCTCTGCACTTCCCTCCAAGGAGACAGGAGCCTCCAGATCATGCCAGGGGAGACATCTAGGGAAGACTGCAGAAGCCCAGTAGGACAGCACCGGAGCAGCTTCCCAGTTTGCCACGATGCCCAGAGGTGCTGGGCAGGCTGGAGGCTGACCAACTGCCACCTCTGAGGGCCAGCAGCTGAGGCACGAGGCAAGAAGAAGAAGAAGAGAGAGAAGAGTTTAGATTTATACCCCGCCCTTCACTACCCAATGGAGTCTCAGAGCAGCTTACAAACGCCTTTCCCTCCCCCTCCCCACAACAGACACCCTGTGAGGTAGGCGGGGCCGAGAGAGCTCTTTCGAGGACTGCTCTTGAGAGATCAGCTCCGAGAGAACTGTGGCTTGCCCAAGGTCACCCACCTGGCTTCATGTGGAGGAGTGGGGAATCAAACCTGGTTCTCCCAGATTGGAGTCTGCGTCCTGACCACTACACCAAACTGGCACAAGGGTGGCAGAAGAACAGCAGAACCCACCACAGGCATTGGCCCATTCCCTCATGAGTCGTGGGAGTCAGGAAGGCTTCTTTGGAAGAGTGAGGCCGGGAACAGGATGCAGTGGCCTCCTTAGGCAGGCAGGGGCCAGAGGAGAAGCCCTATAGGGCTTCCCATGGGGGAGGGGCAGGGGAAATGGGATCCCAGGTAGGCAGCTGCCCATTGGACCTAGGATCCGCCACTCCTGTAAGCCCATCCCCCAGGATGGAAGGAGTGGGTGAGGCCGAAGTTGTCCCACCTCCAGGCAGCCCTTTAAAAGGTGCACCCTAGAAGAGCCAGACCTCACCGAAGGCAGCCAGGGAGAGGTTACCGGCAGGAGTGGAAGAAGGTGCTGTAACCCCGCTCCCCTCATTGCTCTCTTCTGAGGTTCTTCCCCCAAGGCAAGGCCCACTAAAGGAACCCTGGTCGAGGAGAGAGCTCTTCGGACGCCGCCGGAGTCCGACGCATATCTACAATTAAAAGTTTAAAATGTTGCTATTTTAAAATGGGGGGGGGGAGAAATGCCCCTGTTTCTGGCATGAGCTGTATCACTGCACCCTGTTTGCCATTGGACGGGCAATTCCAAATGCAGCGAAACAAGCAGTCCTTAAAATAACTCTAGGAAAAATACCACCTGGCTGCTTCAAACAGCAGCAGAGGGCTGTTCTCGTCAGCAAATGCCTTGGGTCTGGTCCTCTCCTCCTCCTCAGTGCCGGCTTCTCATAACGGAACTTGCCTGTACATACTCTTTGCTTGGTGGTAAACACCCCAGGTGATTCTCCCGGATGAGGGCTGGGATCCAAAGAACTGATTTAGGCGATCCCCCAGTTGCTTGCCCAGTGGGGTTGTTTTGTGTGTGTCTTGCTTTCATGTCATGTGACAACCCACGACATATGCAGACCTGCTTTTGAAAGCCCTCTGGGCTCCTGAGTAGCTTGCCATATGGCAGGGGGTGTGGGCGGAGGTGCGGCTGTTAGATAAACGCAAGCCCAAGGGCTCCTTGCGTCGGGCAGAGCTAGTTTGTGGGCTCTGTGAATCCAGGCTGTCTTTCGCTCGCTCTCAGTACAAATTAGACAACTTTCAGGCTCTGTTTGTTGTCAGAGGAAAGTCTAGTTTGGTGTAGTGGTTAAGTGCGCGGACTCTAATCTGGGAGAACTGGGTTTGATTCCCCACTCCTCCACTTGCACCTGCCTGGATGACCTTGGGCAAGCCATAGCTCTGATAAGAGCTGTTCTTGAAAAGGAGCAGTTTCTGTCAGAGCTCCCTCAGCCCCACCTACCTCACAGGCAGTGTTCCCTCTAAGCTGGGTTAGTGTGAGCGAGCTCGCCGTTTTTTAGCCTCCAGCTCCAACATTTTTGTCTCAGCTCAGGAAGGATGGCTCCCGAGCAAACTAATTTATGCAGTAGCCAAATTGCTCACTCACAACTTTAATGCCAGTAGCGCACAAAGTAAAATTTTTGCTCACAAGACTCCACGGCTTAGAGGGAACATTGCTCACAGGGTGTCTGTTGTGGGGAGGGGAAGGGAAAGGAGTTTGTAAGCCGCTCTGAGACTCCTTTGGGTAGTGAAGGGCGGGGTATTCTTCTTCGCCAATATTAAAAATCAAGTTAAAACTTATAGTACACAAAAATACAAGTATTTATTAGAAAAGCAGTTAAAAACATACATAATGGCCCAGTGAAAGCCTCATAAAAAGGATAGCCTAAACACAGGGGGCAATACACATGGCCTGATGCGTTTCTGCCCTATTGGGGCCTTCTTCAGAGGTCAAACAATATTGAGGTACACATAACTTAAATACATATTGCAATAAGATAACCCATAAGTGAATGTCTTCCTCTTCCTGGTCCAATATTTAACTGTCTTTCTAATAAATACTTGTATTTTTGTATATTATAAGTTTCGACTAGGTTTTTAGTATTGGCCCTTTATTAGACTTTCTTCTCACCCTTTTGGTTCTTGATTCCAGTTTTTGGGTCAGGTTTGTTTTCCCCTCCCTGTGCCTCACTCCATTTGTTGTCAGACCCAGTTGTGGCCGGAGCGGCAAACCCGTGTCTCTAGAGTCTAGGTTCAGAATAGAGGTGGGAGCTCATATGAAGGAATTCTCCTCTGAAGAAGAAAAAACGTGGTCACCTAGATCCAGGCTGTGGTGACGTTGAGACCAGACTAATATAATGCACTCTACATAAGTCTCCCCTCAAAGTCAACTCGAAGACTCCAGTTTGTGCAGAATGCCGCAGCTCTGTTATCATCGAGAGCAAGGCAGTGCACGCATAATACACCCATTCTGCAGTCACTCCAGTTTGGTGTAGTGGTTAAGGGTGCGTACTCTAATCTGGGAGAACCGGGTTTGATTCCCCACTCCTCCACTTGCACCTGCTGGATGACCTTGGGCAAGCCATAGTTCTGACAAGAGCTGTCCTTGAAAAAGAGCAGTTTCTGTCAGAGCTCTCTCAGCCCCACCTACCTCACAGGGTGTCTGTTGTGGGGAGGGGAAGGGAAAGGGGTTTGTAAGCCGCTCTAAGACTCCTTTGGTAGTGAAGGGTGGGGTATAAATCCAACCTCCTCCTCCTCCTCCATCATCATCATCAATTGTCCATCAGTCGCCAGGTCCAAATCTCGGTATTGGCTGTCACAAGCAGAGGCCTTCATGGCCTTGGACCCTCAGTTCCACAGGGCCTGCAAGACGGAGCTCTTCCACCAGGCTTTCGATAAGGAGCTGCCCACTAATACCATCAACGAGCCCAGCCCTCAGTTTCAACATCTGGCTCATTACACGGAGTGACTCAGGACAACACTGAACTGAATTCAGCAGTTGGAGACATATCCAGTACGCCACCACAGATAGGAATTGTATTACTAAATAGCACCTTATGTTTCTATGTTTCTATGTTTTATAATCCTACATCGTAGCATTTTATAATGTTATATGGTTTTATTGGCAAGTGCCAATGTTGTAAGCCGCCCTGAGCCCGCATGCGGGGAGGGCGGGATATAAATCAAATAAATAAACAAATATGTACAAGACCACCTTTCCACCTATCTCCCACCGCAACAAGTGCCTTCTCTCTGTAGCGCCCCCCCCCCCCCCCCCGGCAGTCCCCCCTCCCCCCCCCACGTTGGCGAGGCAGTGGGCCAGTAGATCCTAACTGGCTGTTTTGAATGCTGCCGTCAGATCTAAAAGCAACAGCAGTGCCTCCCCAATCCAGCTGAAGTGGCTCAGCCAGAGCCCTCTCAACTACCTCACCCAGGAATGGCAAGTTAGACACTGGACGGTAGTTGGCTAAGACTGCTGGGTCTAATGATGGCTTCTTCAAGAGCAGATGCACCACGGCCTCCTTTAGCCCCCCTGGGAAAAGTCCCTGTCGAAAGGGACAAGTTGATAATCTCCTCCGGGGGTTGTGCAGACCATCCCCGCAAGCCTTAATCAGCCCAGACGGGCACGGGTCAAAGAGGCAAGTGGTGGGTCTTACAGCCATTAGGATCCTGTCAACATCTTCCGGGGAGAGTCGGTCGAAGTGGACCAGTGAAGGACCAGAAGACAGGCAAGGGGCTTCCAGATCCTGTACTGTTTCAGCTGTGGTCAGGAGGTCTTGGTGGGTTGACATGACTTCATCTGCGAAAATGCTTGTAAATGCCTCACAGCCAATAGTCAGTTCCCTGCTATTTTGTTTACCTTGTGGCAATGTTGTTGATGATTGAATGGTCCTAAAGAATTGGGTGGACGAGAGCTTACAGATGCAGTGGAGGCTGTGCTGAAATCTTCCTTCGCCATCTTCACTGACATTGTATAGAAATATTGATTCCTATAAACTCTTGCTTCCCTCTGGAATGTGTCTTGCTGATACCCTGCTGTGTTGATTTCCTATTGAAGCCATATGACCTCAATAGCCTGCCATATAACCCTACATTTTTCACACTTCCATGCTGGCAGAAGACCAGATGGCCTAGCAAACAAGCAAACAGTCACGTAGGCCATGGGTGTGTTGAAATTTGGGGGGCACATGACTGCGGGTGTGCCCTTCAAAGCTCTGACCATTCAGATGTTGTCCCCATGGCAACCCTACAATTGGACACTCCCATGTCTACTCCAATTGGCCCCTGGCCAGGGCTAATTTGGAGACTGGGACTGCCCTATATCTGGTCAAACCCTATGGAGAGAACTCTCTCTCTTCTGTTCCTGCTATCTCTGCTGCTCTGTGGACATACCCCTGAAATGCTCTTGTCCTGCCATGTGGTTGTGGGAGAACAAAGGATCCCCTTGTGCCTTAGAGCACATGAAGGCAAGGAGGGGATGTTCCTCCTCAAACCCCCTTGGGGGTACCAATGGACAATATTGAACTCTTGGATGCTACCCTGATGTTGGTAAATATGCTTCTTACTGTTTAGTTAAGGCAAAACTTGCCTAGGCTTGTTATTTGAAATCCTTATTAGTCTGTGCTAAGTTCTCTACTGAATAAACCTTATTCTTGTTTATAAATAGTGTCTGTTTTAATGTGTAACTGAATTCCAAGCTAAATCTTGCAGCCTAAACCGCTGACCAATTATGCTACCTTGGTAAGATTAAGTGTGCAGCTCTAGATTGAGTTGCTGATGTGTTAAGTCCCAGAGGCCAGTTAAGAGTCTGAACCTTGCTCTTGGGCTGGAAAGGAACCCTAGTTAAAAAAGGTTCTGGTGGCTATTGTCTTGAAATCCAGAGAGCCTACATCTCTGGGTGATTGAGTAATGTATTGAGCCAGTGTAGAGTTCTTTCCACCATTCCTGGACTGGCCTGGGGGGCAGAAGCTATACAGACATCTCATAGGCTTTCATAAACGTCCTATGAAATGTTCTTGCCTCTTCGTCACAAGTACCCCACCACCTTCGCTCTAACTGTCTCAGCTCTTGTTTCGTCCTCTGTAGCTCTGGGGTATACCCTGGAGCCAGTTTGACTCGAGGGCAGAGAGAGCGCCGCGGGGTGGTCTTGTTGATTGCTTGGAGACCCAGCAATGCCAGTCCTCCACTAGAATTGCACAGGAGGGCATTTTTATAAAACAAGTAGGGCGACATCACAAGATATTTGCCCAGGAAAATGCACTGTGTCTCTGTTGATGTAATGCTATGCACACAAAAGCTTAAACCCAGAATAAAACTTCTTTGGTCTTAAAGGTGCCAGCGGACTCAAGACTTTGTCCTGCTGCTTCAGACCAACATGGCTACCCTCCCGAATCTATGTTCTGCTTTGTTTAGCATGCAGTACTTACGCTTTGTTCAGAAGCCAGCTGCATTTCAAATGTCTGCAGTTCCTAGTCCTATTACATTGGTTATTAGATGTATCATCCTATCGATTGCATTGATTTGCACTATGTAATCCACCTTGGTAGGGGCCACAGTGGTTCAGAGGTAAAGATGCTGAGCTGCAGACTGGAGGATCTGTAGTGCAGCAATTCGAGACCCAAGTGCTGTATGACGGAGTGAGCTCCCGTCTCTGGCCCCAGCTCCTGCCAACCTGGCAGTTTGAAAGCAAGAAATTGCAAGTAGATAAATAGGTACCACTTTGGTGGGAAGGTAACAGTGTTCTGTGCGTCTCGGCGTTTAGTCATGCTGGCCACGTGACCACAGAAACGTATTCGGACAGCACTGGCTCTTCGGATTGGAAACGGAGATGAGCACCACCCCCTAGAGTCGGATTCGACTGGCTCTCGAGCAAGGGAAACCTCTACCTCTACCTTTTAATCCACCTTGAGTGTCGGTGAGAAAGTCGGACTATAAATAACATACATAAGCACAGTTAACTGATATGTCAGGGGGGAGAGATTATAGCCTAGCTTTCCATTTCTCCTGACAAGCCGTTTCTCAATGTGCAGAGAATTATCTTTTGTTGGTGTTGTTGTTCAAGCAAGACATCCTGCGAACGATACCCTGCATGCCCTTCACACCCATGGAAGAGAACATAGTACAGGCAGGATAGTTATGTAACAACCCCCCTCGTTGTCCTATAATGCTGGCCTGTCAGTCTCTAGCCAGAAAGCTTGTTTGCCATTATTCAGCCTTAACACCTGCTGTGGGATTGATCAGAAAAGTGCTTAATAGGTGGGTTAAACGAATCTCAGACTTGCCAGAGGAGCTGAAAGAAATCTAGGCCTCCCAGTTTGCTTGTTGTTGACATCACCCCGTGTGGTGTGATAGTTGCAGTCAGGGGTCATTTCCTGCAGGAGCGCACAGGAGCGGAGCTCCGGCAGTAAAGAGCCCAGGGGGCAGGCACATGCAACAAGCCCCACCCCCTGCTCCCAGCGGCCCTCAGTCAGAGCAAGAAGCAGCCAGGTAAGCTGCAGAGCCCCCCCCCCAGCCCCCCGGCCCAAAACAGTACAGTGGCACCTTTAAGACCAAGTTTTATTCAGGTAGAAGCTCTCCCTCCTCTGCCAGGACAGATCTGCATGTCCCCCCCCAATAGCTAGCAATCCACAACAGTCCAGTGGAGCCTGAGCGGTGGGTCTTGCTTTCTGACACACTTCTGGTGACATCAGGGTGTGTGGCATATGCAAATAAGTTATGCTAATGGTTATGCTAATAAGCTCCTGCACCTCTTTATCTACGAAATGACCCCTGGTTGCAGTGTTTGTTCTGGAGAACCAGAGCCCTACTAGGAGGCTGGTCTCTGCATGTGTCCTTGCAGCAGTTTCAGGCTGCCCAGAACTCTGAATCGGGCAGAATGGTGTGGTTCCTCTTCGAATCAGGAATACCTGCAAGGTTGAGGTAGATTCAGGGCACCAGGATCCTTCTTCCGGTCCAGCCCTCTGTTTTTCATCCTCCTCAAGAGACGGCTCCCACAAATCCGTTGCATAATAATCTCTGTGTTTTGCCCATGTCTGCCTGGTTTACTTGGGAGAGAATGAAGCTGAGAAATACACAGAGAACAAGTGCTGGGGCGGTGGTGGGGGTGTATGCCTGAGAGCCATTGTGTGGGGCAGTTGAGTGTCTCCTCTTTCCTTCCCCCACAAGTGCCCCATGTTCAGCACGTAACCATGCTGGGGCTCTCTGCTGCCTGTGGCTAGGCTGAGCTGGAAGGGGGCGTTCTGGGGGCTGATGCTTCTCTGCCTCCCCTTGCGGTTGCAGAGCCCTGTAGCTGCGCCCTGCGCTACTGGGCGAGGATGCAGATTTCTGCAGCGGACATGTTGTCTGCCCAGAATTAGCATGTCTACGCTGCAATCTCTCAAGTGGAGAGGCAGTTTGGTGTAGTGGTTAAGTGCACAGACTCTGATCTGGGAGAGCCAGGTTTGATTCCCCACTCCTCCGCTTGCACCTGGCTGGATGACCTTGGGCAAGCCATAGTTCTGATAAGAGCTGTCCTTGAAAAAGAGCAGTTTCTGTCAGAGCTCCCTCAGCCCCACCCACCTCACAGGGTGTCTGTTGTGGGGAGGGGGAGGGAAAGGAGTTTGGGAGCTGCTCTGAGACTTCTTTGGGTAGTGAAGTGAAGGGCGGGGTATAAATCCAATCTCTTCTTCAGCGCTGTCATGTGTTGCTGGTTATTTTGGAAGGGCCCTGCTTCTATTGCACAGGCACAGAGAATAAGGGTGCCATGAAAGGTCGGTCAGGCAAGATCACTTTGAGAGCCAGTTTGGTGTTGTGGTTAAGTGCGCGGACTCTAATCTGGGAGAACCGGGTTTGATTCCCCACTCCTCCGCTTGCACCTGCTGGATGACCTTGGGCAAGCCATAGTTCTGATAAGAGCTGTCCTTAAAAAAGAGCAGTTTCTCTCAGCCCCACCTGCCTCAGCAGGTGCAAGTGGAGGAGTGGGGAATTAAACCCGGTTCTCCCAGATTAGAGTCCGCACACTTAACCACTACACCAAACTGGCTCTCAGTTTCATGTACGTTTATTTTTATGTCCTGAACAAAACATTTTGATGCAAAGATACAAATATGCTTTGTCTTTACACTTTGTCCTTACACTGAGAAAGTCGAGGAGACACTGCAATAAAATCATTGCTGAAAACACTAGGTGCCACAATGAAATGGCGATCTGGCCCTTGAGATTAGTTCAGCCCTGGTTTATATAATGCCTCCTATATCTATTGCCGGCTCTCCATCGCTTAGGAAGTGTGTTTGTCGAGAATGTTCTGCTTTACATGACATCGGAAAAAGCTTAACTTGCTAATCCCTGCAGAGCTGGTTACAAAATAAGCATCCAAAGCCGGTGCAGTCCTAGACAAAGTTATGTCTGTTGAATTCCATGGGCTTGGTAGGGTGCAGTTCTGCTTGGGATGACACTGTTTGTGTCCCGGCGTTGCTTTCTGTGTCTGGGCTCCAAGCAGCAGCGTGGGTGATATGAAAACTGTTCGGCGCCTGATATAAGTGCATGTTTAAATAATGGGTTGCTGGTGATCATTTCTTCATTTCTTCCCCGGAGTTGGTATCTGCCGAATATGTGGTGCCACTTGGCCTCAGATTGATGTGCCTATAACCCCAGTTCCCACGCCTTTCCTCCTAACCATCACCAAGTCCCAGTACTGCCAGAAATCTCTGCAGCCAAAGGTGGCTCTGGGGAATGTTCTTTGTGCATTAGCTGACGGGAAGCAGTTGCAGCAGCAGAAAGCTGTGTGCAGAACCAGAGCAGGCTTTAACGCGGAACAAGTGCAAATCCTCCCCCCCCATTACTTCCTCCTTCTCTTTGTCTTCAGCGCCCAAAGTTTTGAGGACATCCGGTTTTGAGAGTCAACGCCAGTTTGGTGTCGTGGTTAAGTGTGCGGACTCTAATCTGGGAGAACCGGGTTCGATTCCCCACTCCTCCACTTGCACCTGCTGGATGACCTTGGGCAAGCCCTAGTTCTGATAAGAGCTGTTCTTGAGAAAGAGCCGTTTCTGTCAAGAGCTCTCTCAGCCCCACCCACCTCACAGGGTGTCTGTTGTGGGGGGGGGGAGGGAAAGGAGTTTGCAAGCCACTCTGAGACACCTTTGGGTAGTGAAGGGTGGAGTATAAATCCAATCTCCTCCTCCTCCTCCTCCTCTTCTTCATCTTCTTCATCATCTTCTTCTTCTTCATCATCATCATCATCTGAGGAAGGAAGCTTTGACTCTTAAAATTTATGCCCCCAAAATCTTGTTGGTCTCTAAGGTGGTACTGGTTCGAATCTAGCTGTCCTACTGTAGCCCAACCCAGCTACCTTCTGGCAAGATCTTTTAGTTATAGGGTTGCCAGTTCCCCCATGGCCACCAGCAGGCAATGGGGGTTAGGGTTGCCAGATCCAGATTGGGAAACTTCTGGGGATTTGGGGGTGGAGCCTTGGGGGGCAGGGACCTCGGTGGGACACAATGCAACAGAGTCCCCCCTCCAAAGGTTCCCTTTTCTCCAGGGGAACTGATCTTTGCAGTCTGGAGATGAGCTGTAATTCCAGGGGATCCCCAGGTCCCACCTGGAGGCTGGTATCCGCACTTAGGTATAAGGGAGTAGACACAGGTAACCCCATTGCCGGAAGGAAGGCTCATGGGGTAGGATTTCCCTTCCCTCTAAAGCAATATGACTCCTTGTCCTCAGTGACGTCATTCACTTAACAACCTAGGGCAGTGATGGCGAACCTTTTAGAGACCGAGTGCCCAAGCTGCGACCCAAAACCCACTTATTTATCGCAAAGTGCCAACACGGCCATTTAACCCGAATACTGAGCTTTTACTTTAGAAAAAACAACTCATACATTAACTTAAGATGATCCAAACAAAGTAAGGAAAGCAATCCCAAACGCTTTCATTTACTTAAAATTATTTGGCAGAGAATTCGACACTTTCATAGTGGTCTGGGCCTGGCTGGGGCGATGACACGCGTGCCCACAGAGAGGGCTCTGAGTGCCACCTCTGGCACCCGTGCCGTAGGTTCGCCACCACTGACCTAGGGGGTGACCGACATCCCAATACTCAAGCTTGCTGGCAAAGCAGAGATGCCCCTCAGAACTTGGAAAGGAAAGAGATGAGCGTCAACAGGGCTCCTTGGTCTCCTGGAAAGCCATGTTGGATTTGACACAGAGAACCACTTGTATTGTATTGTTCTCTTAAATGCCTATTTGCTCTTGTACTTCTGTGGGCCTTCAGAGCTCTTTTGTGTGTCTCTTTCTTTTGGAACAGAGCCAGGGGCAACCTGTGTCTTCAGTGACAGCAACAATCTTCTTGCTTGGCCTCATTTGTTTTGCACCCTGTTGGACTACGGCTGACTCATAGAGCCTTGCAGCTAAGCACACTGGCCGTTTCCTTCCTCAGGTCCAGCTTGTCCATTCCGCATGGCAGAAATAGCTACCCTGATTTTCTTTCATGTGTGACAAGTGTAATGCAGGATCACTTTTAGAGCTATCTCTACCTTACCTCGTACTGCTTCTTAACTTATTAGATCTAAGCAGGTTACTAAGATATAGAAAAAGCTAGACCCCCCCCCCATTTGTATGGCTGCAAAAATCTATCACATATGGATACAATTTGTAGCTAAAAGCATGATGGGCCTGCTGTTATCTTCTAATAAAAGAGGTAATGTCTCCATATGATCTGTATTTTGAAGCAAAGGAAGATTTCTAGGCTCAGAAAAGTAATTACATTCAAAGGTTGTGTGAATACAGGGTGTCTTCACTACCTGCACCATAGTCACATCCTCTATCAGAGTATGATATCTTAAGATACCTCCCTGGCAAAACTCTAGATGGTAAGGGCACATTTATCTGAGTGAATACAGTTGCCAGTATATCCTTCCACCATGAGATACTGGCTTTGAAGAGTTCTGACAGAATTAAATTTGCACCCGGGGGGGCCTTCCCATTCTTCATCTGAGAAATTAGAAAAACAATTTTGGCTGGTCAAACAGGGGGCCACTACAGTAGTTCATCTAGGTTCCGGTTACTCTGAGAATTGTAGTTGCTACAAGAACTAGCAAAGATATTGGCAAAGTAAAGGGAAAGGTTCCCTTGCTCGAAAGCCAGTCGAATCCGACTCTAGGGTTGCGGTGCTCATCTCCGTTTCAAAGCCGAAGAGCCAGCGCTGTCCGAAGACGTTTCCGTGGTCATGTGGACAGCATGACTAAACACCAAGGCGCACGGAACGCTGTTACCTTCCCACCGAAGCGGTACCTATTTATCTACTGGCAATTTCTTGCTTTCGAACTGCTAGGTTGGCAGGAGCTGGAACTGGAGACGGGAGCTCACTCCGTCATGCGGCACCCGGGTCTTGAACAGCTGAACTACTGACCTTCCACAGCCTGCAGTTCAGTGTCTTAACCACTTGAGCCACCACAGCATCCATTGGCAAAGTAGGCCTGCCAAATCTCGCCAAATCGCGGCGGGGGATCTGCATGTCTTCACAGAATCCTTGCTGCGGGGACGGCGAGACGTGTTGCACCGCCGTCGCCAGGACATGATGCTATGCGTCGCTCTGGCAACGGGGATATTTGGAGCCACATCACACTGACTGCTCATATCTAGTTTACTGTCCACCCTCACCCCAAGATCTCCTTCGCATACACTACTCCCCAGAAACGTATCCCCCATCCAGTAATTGTGCTTGACATTTTTGTGGCCCCAACGTAATACTGTCCATTTATCTTTATTGAATTGCATCCTGGTCGCAACTGCCCACTTCTCCAGAGTATTCAGGTCTTGTTGAATTTTAACTCTATCTTCTTGGGTGTTTGCTGCTCCTCCCAATTTGGTATCATCAGCAAATTTAATGAGTAGCCCTTCTATCCCTTCATCCAGATCATTGATAAAAACATTGAAAAGTACCAGGCCCAAAACCGAGCCCTGCGGCACCCCACTGGAACCTCCCTCTAATCTGATGAAACACCATTGACCACCACTCTTTGGGTGCGGTCCTCTAACCATTCCCTATCCACTGAGCTGTCCTATAGTCCAGTCCACAATGTTCCAGTTTGCCCATCTGGCAGCTCTGATTAGCTTTTGCCAATTAGTGAAGCAAGCTTCTTCTTTACTCTTGCTGTAGCTTGTATCGTAATTGAAGAGCTAGCACGCCTGTATTCCATAAGCGCCTGATAGCAAACTGTTCTTAGACACCTGCACTCAAGATTAAACAGGCTATTTTTGTAGGTTTCAGGGCCTTATCTCGACAGATCAGTTTAGAGTAGGCAGGCAAGAAGAGGGAGTAGAGTTGCTCCTAGCTTGTGCACACAAAATCCTGGAGTAATTTCTCTCTTAAGAGCAGGACATTTATCTGAGAACATCAATGTGCTACACAAGATATAGTTTTCAGAACTCTGTTTTACTGCTCTCAGTTTGTTATGGTCTTGACAGATGGGTATCAGATTATTATTTTGAGCACCAAAATCATTAGGCAAACATATTAATAGAAGCAAGGGCATATGATCGCGAGCAATAGTTTCCCCAGAAATGGAACACAGGCTATGGCAAATAAAATGCAAGTCTGTGGTCAGGCAGGCAAAAAGGGAATATGAGGAGCATATAGCAAAAAACGTAAAAGCCAACAATGGCCCCGGTCACACGGAGCATTAGCCACGCTAGAGGGACGGAAGATAGGCGGAGTTTCCGGGCGCGATCTCACCGGCACATCTGGGAAGCGTCGGGCTTCCGTGGCGCAACCGAGGCTTCCCGCCGAAGACGCGCAGTAAAAAACTAGTACCTCGGAGGTACTCGTTTCCTGAAACCGCGGAGCAAGGGCGGGCGTCTGATCGCATTTCCGGAGGTAGTTCCGGCGCCCGCCCATGTCCCCTCGGAAAATGTTTTTTTCCCCCAAAGTCTCCACGGATGCGCACACGCACCCATGGAAGCATGCACACAATTGCGTTTTAAAAAAACCCCAACCCGTTTGCCCTGCGCCCTGCTTCTTTGCCACGCTGCAGGACTGTGGAGTGATCGGCACCTCCCCCCTACCACGGGACCTCCACGGGACCTCGATAGGTAGGTCTGCTCATGTTTTCCCTATGAGGAAAGGTTAAAGTGCTTAGGGTTCTTTAGCTTGGAGAAACGACGACTGAGGGGTGACATGATCGAGGTTTATAAGATTATGCATGGGAAAGAGCAGGTAAAGAAAGAGGTACTTTTCTCCCTTTCTCACAATACAAGAACTCGTGGGCACTCCAAGAAATTGCTGAGCGGTCGGGTTAGAACGGATAAAAGGAAGTACTTCTTCACCCAAAGAGTGATTAACACTTGGAATTCACTGCCACAGGCTACAAGCATGGACGGCTTCAAAAGGGAATTAGATAAGCATATGGAGCAGAGGTCCATCAGTGGCTATTAGCCACAAGGTATAGATAGGGGCTCTGGGGCAAGGGATGCTCTGTCTTCTTGGTGTTTGGGGTGTGTGTGTCAACAGTGGGAGGGCTTCTAATGTCCTGGCCCCACTGGTGGACCTCCTGATGGCACCTGGTAGTTTTGGCCACTGTGTGACAGAGTGTTGGACTGGATGGGCCTTTGGCCTGATCCAACATTGGCATCTCTTATGTTCTTATGTTCTTATGGTGGTGGCAGCTACAAGCATGGACGGCTTCAAAAGGGAATTAGATAAGCATATGGAGCAGAGGTCCATCAGTGGCTGTTAGCCACAAGGTATAGATAGGGGCTCTGGGGCAAGGGATGCTCTGTCTTCTTGGTGCTTGGGGGGGGGTCAACAGTGGGAGGGCTTCTAATGTCCTGGCCCCACTGGTGGACCTCCTGATGGCACCTGGTATTTCTGGCCACTGTGTGACAGAGTGTTGGACTGGATGGGCCATTGCCCTGATCCAACATCGGCGTCTCTTATGTTCCCCGACTTCAAGATAGTTAACCAGATAAATCAAATCAGCAGAGATAAGAAAATAGTCTATAACACTTGCCTCAGAATTGTTCAAACAGGTAAACTCCCCATGGTTTCCTCTCTCCTTAAGACCATTTAAAATAATCAATTTTCTGCTATCTATAACTGCGGCCATTCGTTTTCCAGATAAATTGATCGTGTTATTCTTTGATGATCTATAAGGGTGGTTAAAGCAACTTGTTTCCTCCATTAATATTCCCTGTGACACAAAATGAAAGATTTCTAGGGCAGTGCCAGTACATGCATTAAAATCACCCGCAAAAATAGAAGTTGCCCTAGGATATCTGCAAGTCAAATAATGTAACAGTTTTCTTCACTGGCTGTGGAGGCAAAAAAAACATTTATTAAGACCAATGTTAAGGAGCCTGTCTCAACAAGAACTGCCAATGCCCGGGGGGGGGG